>NC_090849.1:25436886-25446114 GCF_024217435.2 Syngnathus scovelli
TATTGAAAACATTTGGTGACTTTTGTTCATATTTTTGTGTTATTCCGTTTTGTCAATTTTTTCTGCTTTTTTTCAGGTGGGCGTGGTCCGCGGACCAGACGCGTGGTTCCAATCGGAGGTAAGTATCCAGGTAGGTATTAGATGTAAGTGGGTCTAAATAAAATAAAACCAATTTGTCCTAATTATGTTAATTGTCCTACTGTTTGGAAGTTCTGTTCCTGGTGGGACGTAGATAGGGACTGGGATTGGGGTATGGGTTGGGGTTGGGGTTAGGGTTGGGGTTAGGTTTAGGGTTGGGGGTAGGGTCAGGGTTGGGGTTAGAGTTGAGGGCAGGGTTAGGATTGGGGTTAGGGGACAAAGCCCGACTCCCTTGTGTAGACACCCCTCTTGGGCGGTCCTGGTGGGGAGGGAAGTGGCTGGGCTTACTGGCCACCACTGCGATCTTCCTCTGCGGGCGTAGGGACACTGTCAATTTTTGGGTTTGGATCTCAACCACTTCCCCTGGCTCCGAATCTTGGGTCTTCTTTTTGGCGACAGCTGTGAGTCTAGGTCGCTGTGGGAGCGGAGTGGGAGCGGGAAACCGCAGCTCCAGGTTAGGGTTTGGGATAGGGTTAGGGTTAGGGTTGGGGTTAGGGTTAGGGTTGGGGGCGAGAATAGGACTGGGGCCAGGAGTAGGATGGGGGTCAGGGTTGGGATCGGAGCGCGGCAAGTCTTCCAGAAAGTCCAAAATCTCGTTCTCAACCTCCGAAATTGTGCCTGGTAGTAGGCGTGGAAAATTTCGCTTGGCCCAACCAACCGCCACTTGGAAAGCAGCCTCCCATTCTAGATTGTTGTCTTGGAGTGCAAATTCCATGTCGGACCGGCAGAACGGTAGGTGGGACTCGTAATGACGTTTGAGGATCTGGCAGGTGGTCTTGCCCCAGGTCTTGGCATTGTCCACAATGTCCCGCACAACCCTGCTATCTAGGAATGCCGGCTTGATCATTGTGGACAACACCTCCTCCATCCTGGTGATCATCCGAGGTTGTGTAGCCCACTGCTGGGGGTCTACATTGTTCAGGTGGTGGTAGACCTTAATCAAGTTATAGATTTTGCGGATCAGGCGACCAAATCCGGCCTCTGCTGGTCTCCACTTGGAGGTCCGGGTTGCAGCTGGAGGGGGACCACGTTGGTCCTGACGCGGTTGCCTGCGGCCTTGGCGAACTACTGTCGCATAGGAATCGAACCTAGAGCCAGGAGGTCTGGAGGGATCCGGAGGAGGCACAGGCTGGTTAGGATTATGGTGGGAGCCCCCCCTCCTGGAGGAGGGAAAGGCAAAAGCACGGTCCATCCATCCGGGATTCCAATCAGCCCCCAGCTCACGGTTCCGGCGGGCAACGCGGTGGCGTCGGCCATAGTGGACCGTCGTCCAACCCTGATCCATGGCTGTGGATCTAGAATTTGCCTTTGTTATATATTTAATAAAGTTGTTTTTTTAAAAAAATAAAGTTTCTTTTTTGATTTATTCTGGCCAATATGCAATGTGTGCCCTGACAACGTTTCGGCTATCTCAAGCCTTCATCAGGTCTGGCACACATGTATTATATGAAAAAGTATTTTTGTTTTGTAAGGTGCAGCAATGTGTCTTGCTTTCAGTCCAAATTCGCACTAAAGGCTCTTTGCCTTGCGGATTCCTTTTATACCCTCAGCTCGGTTGAAGTTTTAAATCTTTTTTGTTTTTCGAAATTTCGTTTTACAAATGTAACATGTTTTAGCTTATATTTGCATTTTCCAATTAATTTTCATAATTAAACTAGCCTTCATATTGGGTTTAAACAAAATAATTATAATTTGATCAACTTGGAATTGGTATTGTAGAATAATGTAAACATACTAATTTTGTTTTTTGTTTTTTAATGTTTTTTAATTGTTTTTTAAAATGTTTTTTGATGTATTTTGTTTTTCAAGTAGACGTGGTCTAGGATCTCGGATTGCTGTTCAAACTACAGGTAAATAATACATAGGTAGGTGGATTATATATGTGTATTGGGTTTTTGCAAATTTGTAATTATATTATTGAAAACATTTGGTGACTTTTGTTCATATTTTTGTGTTATTCCGTTTTGTCAATTTTTTCTGCTTTTTTTCAGGTGGGCGTGGTCCGCGGACCAGACGCGTGGTTCCAATCGGAGGTAAGTATCCAGGTAGGTATTAGATGTAAGTGGGTCTAAATAAAATAAAACCAATTTGTCCTAATTATGTTAATTGTCCTACTGTTTGGAAGTTCTGTTCCTGGTGGGACGTAGATAGGGACTGGGATTGGGGTATGGGTTGGGGTTGGGGTTAGGGTTGGGGTTAGGTTTAGGGTTGGGGGTAGGGTCAGGGTTGGGGTTAGAGTTGAGGGCAGGGTTAGGATTGGGGTTAGGGGACAAAGCCCGACTCCCTTGTGTAGACACCCCTCTTGGGCGGTCCTGGTGGGGAGGGAAGTGGCTGGGCTTACTGGCCACCACTGCGATCTTCCTCTGCGGGCGTAGGGACACTGTCAATTTTTGGGTTTGGATCTCAACCACTTCCCCTGGCTCCGAATCTTGGGTCTTCTTTTTGGCGACAGCTGTGAGTCTAGGTCGCTGTGGGAGCGGAGTGGGAGCGGGAAACCGCAGCTCCAGGTTAGGGTTTGGGATAGGGTTAGGGTTAGGGTTGGGGTTAGGGTTAGGGTTGGGGGCGAGAATAGGACTGGGGCCAGGAGTAGGATGGGGGTCAGGGTTGGGATCGGAGCGCGGCAAGTCTTCCAGAAAGTCCAAAATCTCGTTCTCAACCTCCGAAATTGTGCCTGGTAGTAGGCGTGGAAAATTTCGCTTGGCCCAACCAACCGCCACTTGGAAAGCAGCCTCCCATTCTAGATTGTTGTCTTGGAGTGCAAATTCCATGTCGGACCGGCAGAACGGTAGGTGGGACTCGTAATGACGTTTGAGGATCTGGCAGGTGGTCTTGCCCCAGGTCTTGGCATTGTCCACAATGTCCCGCACAACCCTGCTATCTAGGAATGCCGGCTTGATCATTGTGGACAACACCTCCTCCATCCTGGTGATCATCCGAGGTTGTGTAGCCCACTGCTGGGGGTCTACATTGTTCAGGTGGTGGTAGACCTTAATCAAGTTATAGATTTTGCGGATCAGGCGACCAAATCCGGCCTCTGCTGGTCTCCACTTGGAGGTCCGGGTTGCAGCTGGAGGGGGACCACGTTGGTCCTGACGCGGTTGCCTGCGGCCTTGGCGAACTACTGTCGCATAGGAATCGAACCTAGAGCCAGGAGGTCTGGAGGGATCCGGAGGAGGCACAGGCTGGTTAGGATTATGGTGGGAGCCCCCCCTCCTGGAGGAGGGAAAGGCAAAAGCACGGTCCATCCATCCGGGATTCCAATCAGCCCCCAGCTCACGGTTCCGGCGGGCAACGCGGTGGCGTCGGCCATAGTGGACCGTCGTCCAACCCTGATCCATGGCTGTGGATCTAGAATTTGCCTTTGTTATATATTTAATAAAGTTGTTTTTTTAAAAAAATAAAGTTTCTTTTTTGATTTATTCTGGCCAATATGCAATGTGTGCCCTGACAACGTTTCGGCTATCTCAAGCCTTCATCAGGTCTGGCACACATGTATTATATGAAAAAGTATTTTTGTTTTGTAAGGTGCAGCAATGTGTCTTGCTTTCAGTCCAAATTCGCACTAAAGGCTCTTTGCCTTGCGGATTCCTTTTATACCCTCAGCTCGGTTGAAGTTTTAAATCTTTTTTGTTTTTCGAAATTTCGTTTTACAAATGTAACATGTTTTAGCTTA
This sequence comes from Syngnathus scovelli, assembly GCF_024217435.2. Classification (NCBI taxonomy): domain Eukaryota; kingdom Metazoa; phylum Chordata; class Actinopteri; order Syngnathiformes; family Syngnathidae; genus Syngnathus; species Syngnathus scovelli. Next base: position 25,440,698 of record NC_090849.1, read on the forward strand.
TATTTGCATTTTCCAATTAATTTTCATAATTAAACTAGCCTTCATATTGGGTTTAAACAAAATAATTATAATTTGATCAACTTGGAATTGGTATTGTAGAATAATGTAAACATACTAATTTTGTTTTTTGTTTTTTAATGTTTTTTAATTGTTTTTTAAAATGTTTTTTGATGTATTTTGTTTTTCAAGTAGACGTGGTCTAGGATCTCGGATTGCTGTTCAAACTACAGGTAAATAATACATAGGTAGGTGGATTATATATGTGTATTGGGTTTTTGCAAATTTGTAATTATATTATTGAAAACATTTGGTGACTTTTGTTCATATTTTTGTGTTATTCCGTTTTGTCAATTTTTTCTGCTTTTTTTCAGGTGGGCGTGGTCCGCGGACCAGACGCGTGGTTCCAATCGGAGGTAAGTATCCAGGTAGGTATTAGATGTAAGTGGGTCTAAATAAAATAAAACCAATTTGTCCTAATTATGTTAATTGTCCTACTGTTTGGAAGTTCTGTTCCTGGTGGGACGTAGATAGGGACTGGGATTGGGGTATGGGTTGGGGTTGGGGTTAGGGTTGGGGTTGGGGTTAGGGTTAGGGTTAGGGTTAGGGTTGGGGTTGGGGTTGGGGTTAGGGTTAGGGTTAGGGTTAGGGTTAGGGTTAGGGTTAGGGTTAGGGTTAGGGTTAGGGGTTAGGGTTAGGGTTAGGGTTAGGGTTAGGGTTAGGGTTAGGGGTTAGGGGTTAGGGGTTAGGGGTTAGGGTTAGGGTTAGGGTTAGGGTTAGGGTCAGGGTCAGGGTCAGGGTCAGGGTCGGGGTCGGGGTCGGGGTCGGGGTCAGGGTCAGGGTTAGGGTTGGGGTTGGGGTTGGGGTTGGGGTTAGGGGTTAGGGGTTAGGGTTGGGGTTGGGGTTAGGGTTAGGGTTAGGGTTAGGGTTAGGGTTAGGGTTAGGGTTAGGGTTAGGGTTAGGGTTAGGGTTAGGGTTAGGGTTAGGGTTAGGGTTAGGGTTAGGGTTAGGGTTAGGGTTAGGGTTAGGGTTAGGGTTAGGGGTTAGGGGTTAGGGTTAGGGTTAGGGTTAGGGTTAGGGTTAGGGTTAGGGTTAGGGTTAGGGTTAGGGTTAGGGTTAGGGTTAGGGTTAGGGTTAGGGTTAGGGTTAGGGTTAGGGTTAGGGTTAGGGTTAGGGTTAGGGTTAGGGTTAGGGTTAGGGTTAGGGTTAGGGTTAGGGTTAGGGTTAGGGTTAGGGTTAGGGTTAGGGTTAGGGTTAGGGTTAGGGTTAGGGTTAGGGTTAGGGTTAGGGTTAGGGTTAGGGTTAGGGTTAGGGTTAGGGTTAGGGTTAGGGTTAGGGTTAGGGTTAGGGTTAGGGTTAGGGTTAGGGTTAGGGTTAGGGTTAGGGTTAGGGTTAGGGTTAGGGTTAGGGTTAGGGTTAGGGTTAGGGTTAGGGTTAGGGTTAGGGTTAGGGTTAGGGTTAGGGTTAGGGTTAGGGTTAGGGTTAGGGTTAGGGTTAGGGTTAGGGTTAGGGTTAGGGTTAGGGTTAGGGTTAGGGTTAGGGTTAGGGTTAGGGTTAGGGTTAGGGTTAGGGTTAGGGTTAGGGTTAGGGTTAGGGTTAGGGTTAGGGTTAGGGTTAGGGTTAGGGTTAGGGTTAGGGTTAGGGTTAGGGTTAGGGTTAGGGTTAGGGTTAGGGTTAGGGTTAGGGTTAGGGTTAGGGTTAGGGTTAGGGTTAGGGTTAGGGTTAGGGTTAGGGTTAGGGTTAGGGTTAGGGTTAGGGTTAGGGTTAGGGTTAGGGTTAGGGTTAGGGTTAGGGTTAGGGTTAGGGTTAGGGTTAGGGTTAGGGTTAGGGTTAGGGTTAGGGTTAGGGTTAGGGTTAGGGTTAGGGTTAGGGTTAGGGTTAGGGTTAGGGTTAGGGTTAGGGTTAGGGTTAGGGTTAGGGTTAGGGTTAGGGTTAGGGTTAGGGTTAGGGTTAGGGTTAGGGTTAGGGTTAGGGTTAGGGTTAGGGTTAGGGTTAGGGTTAGGGTTAGGGTTAGGGTTAGGGTTAGGGTTAGGGTTAGGGTTAGGGTTAGGGTTAGGGTTAGGGTTAGGGTTAGGGTTAGGGTTAGGGTTAGGGTTAGGGTTAGGGTTAGGGTTAGGGTTAGGGTTAGGGTTAGGGTTAGGGTTAGGGTTAGGGTTAGGGTTAGGGTTAGGGTTAGGGTTAGGGTTAGGGTTAGGGTTAGGGTTAGGGTTAGGGTTAGGGTTAGGGTTAGGGTTAGGGTTAGGGTTAGGGTTAGGGTTAGGGTTAGGGTTAGGGTTAGGGTTAGGGTTAGGGTTAGGGTTAGGGTTAGGGTTAGGGTTAGGGTTAGGGTTAGGGTTAGGGTTAGGGTTAGGGTTAGGGTTAGGGTTAGGGTTAGGGTTAGGGTTAGGGTTAGGGTTAGGGTTAGGGTTAGGGTTAGGGTTAGGGTTAGGGTTAGGGTTAGGGTTAGGGTTAGGGTTAGGGTTAGGGTTAGGGTTAGGGTTAGGGTTAGGGTTAGGGTTAGGGTTAGGGTTAGGGTTAGGGTTAGGGTTAGGGTTAGGGTTAGGGTTAGGGTTAGGGTTAGGGTTAGGGTTAGGGTTAGGGTTAGGGTTAGGGTTAGGGTTAGGGTTAGGGTTAGGGTTAGGGTTAGGGTTAGGGTTAGGGTTAGGGTTAGGGTTAGGGTTAGGGTTAGGGTTAGGGTTAGGGTTAGGGTTAGGGTTAGGGTTAGGGTTAGGGTTAGGGTTAGGGTTAGGGTTAGGGTTAGGGTTAGGGTTAGGGTTAGGGTTAGGGTTAGGGTTAGGGTTAGGGTTAGGGTTAGGGTTAGGGTTAGGGTTAGGGTTAGGGTTAGGGTTAGGGTTAGGGTTAGGGTTAGGGTTAGGGTTAGGGTTAGGGTTAGGGTTAGGGTTAGGGTTAGGGTTAGGGTTAGGGTTAGGGTTAGGGTTAGGGTTAGGGTTAGGGTTAGGGTTAGGGTTAGGGTTAGGGTTAGGGTTAGGGTTAGGGTTAGGGTTAGGGTTAGGGTTAGGGTTAGGGTTAGGGTTAGGGTTAGGGTTAGGGTTAGGGTTAGGGTTAGGGTTAGGGTTAGGGTTAGGGTTAGGGTTAGGGTTAGGGTTAGGGTTAGGGTTAGGGTTAGGGTTAGGGTTAGGGTTAGGGTTAGGGTTAGGGTTAGGGTTAGGGTTAGGGTTAGGGTTAGGGTTAGGGTTAGGGTTAGGGTTAGGGTTAGGGTTAGGGTTAGGGTTAGGGTTAGGGTTAGGGTTAGGGTTAGGGTTAGGGTTAGGGTTAGGGTTAGGGTTAGGGTTAGGGTTAGGGTTAGGGTTAGGGTTAGGGTTAGGGTTAGGGTTAGGGTTAGGGTTAGGGTTAGGGTTAGGGTTAGGGTTAGGGTTAGGGTTAGGGTTAGGGTTAGGGTTAGGGTTAGGGTTAGGGTTAGGGTTAGGGTTAGGGTTAGGGTTAGGGTTAGGGTTAGGGTTAGGGTTAGGGTTAGGGTTAGGGTTAGGGTTAGGGTTAGGGTTAGGGTTAGGGTTAGGGTTAGGGTTAGGGTTAGGGTTAGGGTTAGGGTTAGGGTTAGGGTTAGGGTTAGGGTTAGGGTTAGGGTTAGGGTTAGGGTTAGGGTTAGGGTTAGGGTTAGGGTTAGGGTTAGGGTTAGGGTTAGGGTTAGGGTTAGGGTTAGGGTTAGGGTTAGGGTTAGGGTTAGGGTTAGGGTTAGGGTTAGGGTTAGGGTTAGGGTTAGGGTTAGGGTTAGGGTTAGGGTTAGGGTTAGGGTTAGGGTTAGGGTTAGGGTTAGGGTTAGGGTTAGGGTTAGGGTTAGGGTTAGGGTTAGGGTTAGGGTTAGGGTTAGGGTTAGGGTTAGGGTTAGGGTTAGGGTTAGGGTTAGGGTTAGGGTTAGGGTTAGGGTTAGGGTTAGGGTTAGGGTTAGGGTTAGGGTTAGGGTTAGGGTTAGGGTTAGGGTTAGGGTTAGGGTTAGGGTTAGGGTTAGGGTTAGGGTTAGGGTTAGGGTTAGGGTTAGGGTTAGGGTTAGGGTTAGGGTTAGGGTTAGGGTTAGGGTTAGGGTTAGGGTTAGGGTTAGGGTTAGGGTTAGGGTTAGGGTTAGGGTTAGGGTTAGGGTTAGGGTTAGGGTTAGGGTTAGGGTTAGGGTTAGGGTTAGGGTTAGGGTTAGGGTTAGGGTTAGGGTTAGGGTTAGGGTTAGGGTTAGGGTTAGGGTTAGGGTTAGGGTTAGGGTTAGGGTTAGGGTTAGGGTTAGGGTTAGGGTTAGGGTTAGGGTTAGGGTTAGGGTTAGGGTTAGGGTTAGGGTTAGGGTTAGGGTTAGGGTTAGGGTTAGGGTTAGGGTTAGGGTTAGGGTTAGGGTTAGGGTTAGGGTTAGGGTTAGGGTTAGGGTTAGGGTTAGGGTTAGGGTTAGGGTTAGGGTTAGGGTTAGGGTTAGGGTTAGGGTTAGGGTTAGGGTTAGGGTTAGGGTTAGGGTTAGGGTTAGGGTTAGGGTTAGGGTTAGGGTTAGGGTTAGGGTTAGGGTTAGGGTTAGGGTTAGGGTTAGGGTTAGGGTTAGGGTTAGGGTTAGGGTTAGGGTTAGGGTTAGGGTTAGGGTTAGGGTTAGGGTTAGGGTTAGGGTTAGGGTTAGGGTTAGGGTTAGGGTTAGGGTTAGGGTTAGGGTTAGGGTTAGGGTTAGGGTTAGGGTTAGGGTTAGGGTTAGGGTTAGGGTTAGGGTTAGGGTTAGGGTTAGGGTTAGGGTTAGGGTTAGGGTTAGGGTTAGGGTTAGGGTTAGGGTTAGGGTTAGGGTTAGGGTTAGGGTTAGGGTTAGGGTTAGGGTTAGGGTTAGGGTTAGGGTTAGGGTTAGGGTTAGGGTTAGGGTTAGGGTTAGGGTTAGGGTTAGGGTTAGGGTTAGGGTTAGGGTTAGGGTTAGGGTTAGGGTTAGGGTTAGGGTTAGGGTTAGGGTTAGGGTTAGGGTTAGGGTTAGGGTTAGGGTTAGGGTTAGGGTTAGGGTTAGGGTTAGGGTTAGGGTTAGGGTTAGGGTTAGGGTTAGGGTTAGGGTTAGGGTTAGGGTTAGGGTTAGGGTAGGGTTAGGGTTAGGGTTAGGGTAGGGTTAGGGTTAGGGTTAGGGTTAGGGTTAGGGTTAGGGTTAGGGTTAGGGTTAGGGTTAGGGTTAGGGTTAGGGTTAGGGTTAGGGTTAGGGTTAGGGTTAGGGTTAGGGTTAGGTTAGGGTTAGGGTTAGGGTTAGGGTTAGGGTTAGGGTTAGGGTTAGGGTTAGGGTTAGGGTTAGGGTTAGGGTTAGGGTTAGGGTTAGGGTTAGGGTTAGGGTTAGGGTTAGGGTTAGGGTTAGGGTTAGGGTTAGGGTTAGGGTTAGGGTTAGGTTAGGGTTAGGGTTAGGGTTAGGGTTAGGGTTAGGGTTAGGTTAGGGTTAGGGTTAGGGTTAGGGGTTAGGGTTAGGGTTAGGGTTAGGGTTAGGGTTAGGGTTAGGG
>NC_090850.1:0-22500 GCF_024217435.2 Syngnathus scovelli
GAGAAATACTGGAGAGCAAGCCTTGAAATGCCATCTCAGCAGGCGTAAAGGTCAATCCTAGACCCTATCAGGTTCCTACCCTAAACCTACCCTAACCCCAGTCCTATCCTAACCCCAACCCCACCTTAACCCCAGTCCTATCCTAACCCCAACCCCACCCTAACCCTAATCCTAACCTATCCCCAACCCCACCCTAACCCTAACCCTAACCCTAACCCTAACCCCAACCCCACCCTAACCCTAACCCTAACCCTAACCCCAACCCCACCCTAACCCTAACCCTAACCCTAACCCTAACCCCACCCTAACCCTAACCCTAACCCTAACCCTAACCCCAACCCCACCCTAACCCTAACCCTAACCCTAACCCTAATCCCAACCCTAACCCTAACCCTAACCCTAACCCTAAACCCATACTCACCCACAAAAAAAAAAAAAAAAAAAAAAAAAAAAAAAAAAAAAAAAAAAAAAAAAAAAAAATCAATAAATATGTACACACCTACCTTCACTACTTACCTATGGATGGAACTACTTACCTGCAGATGGAACCGCAATCTTGCACCCTGGACCCCTGAGAAAAAAAAAAAAAAAAAAAAAAAAAAAAAAAAAAATTATCTTTATAGAAATATACTATTTCAATTTGACTAATTGTAATTTTTTCGTTTAAACCGAATAAGACTAGTATCTTATTAAAGTCAATTGGAAAACGCAAATACAAGCTAAAACATGTTACGTTTCTAGAACGAAATTTTGAAAAACCAAAAAGATGTAATAAAAAGAATTTACAAAACAAAAGACCTTCAGTACGAATTCGAATTTCGAGCAAGACACATCGTTGTACCCTATGAGAAACAAAAATATTTCATTTAATACGGGTGTGCCAGACCTGAAGAAGGCTTAGTATAGCCGAAACGTTGTTAAGGCACACTACTATTTACATTCAATTTAATAATTTCCTATTTACAGTCGATTTAATAATTTACTATTGTTTATTTTATTTACAGTTATTTACAAATCATTTATTTTATTTCATTGGAATAAATTACGTTGCTAAATTCGGACAATTTGGACACTAAAAATCTTTTTGAAAAATAGACATTTGATAATTTGTTTTAGAATAAAAAGTCTAAAAATTCTAATTTTACCCACTCATTGAAATTTTGAAAATTAAAAATATTTAAATAAAACATAATAAAAATTTGAAGTCCAAAAATTAATATGTCATTTAATTACAACGGGGAATGGACAGTTGTCCGTAGGGGGCGACAGCGCCAGCCTGCAACCCGGGGGCGGGAGCGGGTGGCGAGGCATGGCCACGGATGGATGGACCGTGCGTTGTCCTCTTCTGCTAGGGGGGGACATCAGTTCCCCGTCCCTGGTAGGTGGACTCCACAATCCAACCCTAACCCTAACCCTAACCCTAACCCTAACCCTAACCCCTAACCCTAACCCTAACCCTAACCCTAACCCTAACCCTAACCCCTAACCCTAACCCTGACCCTGACCCTGACCCTGACCCTAACCCTAACCCTAACCCCTAACCCTAACCCTAACCCTAACCCCTAACCCTAACCCTAACCCTAACCCTAACCCTATCAGGTTCCTACCCTAAACCTACCCTAACCCCAGTCCTATCCTAACCCCAACCCCACCTTAACCCCAGTCCTATCCTAACCCCAACCCCACCCTAACCCTAATCCTAACCTATCCCCAACCCCACCCTAACCCTAACCCTAACCCTAACCCTAACCCCAACCCCACCCTAACCCTAACCCTAACCCTAACCCCAACCCCACCCTAACCCTAACCCTAACCCTAACCCTAACCCTAACCCTAACCCTAACCCCACCCTAACCCTAACCCTAACCCTAACCCCAACCCCACCCTAACCCTAACCCTAACCCTAACCCTAATCCCAACCCTAACCCTAACCCTAACCCTAACCCTAAACCCATACTCACCCACAAAAAAAAAAAAAAAAAAAAAAAAAAAAAAAAAAAAAAAAAATCAATAAATATGTACACACCTACCTTCACTACTTACCTATGGATGGAACTACTTACCTGCAGATGGAACCGCAATCTTGCACCCTGGACCCCTGAGAAAAAAAAAAAAAAAAAAAAAAAAAAAAAAAAAAAAAAAAAAAAAAAATTATCTTTATAGAAATATACTATTTCAATTTGACTAATTGTAATTTTTTCGTTTAAACCGAATAAGACTAGTATCTTATTAAAGTCAATTGGAAAACGCAAATACAAGCTAAAACATGTTACGTTTCTAGAACGAAATTTTGAAAAACCAAAAAGATGTAATAAAAAGAATTTACAAAACAAAAGACCTTCAGTACGAATTCGAATTTCGAGCAAGACACATCGTTGTACCCTATGAGAAACAAAAATATTTCATTTAATACGGGTGTGCCAGACCTGAAGAAGGCTTAGTATAGCCGAAACGTTGTTAAGGCACACTACTATTTACATTCAATTTAATAATTTCCTATTTACAGTCGATTTAATAATTTACTATTGTTTATTTTATTTACAGTTATTTACAAATCATTTATTTTATTTCATTGGAATAAATTACGTTGCTAAATTCGGACAATTTGGACACTAAAAATCTTTTTGAAAAATAGACATTTGATAATTTGTTTTAGAATAAAAAGTCTAAAAATTCTAATTTTACCCACTCATTGAAATTTTGAAAATTAAAAATATTTAAATAAAACATAATAAAAATTTGAAGTCCAAAAATTAATATGTCATTTAATTACAACGGGGAATGGACAGTTGTCCGTAGGGGGCGACAGCGCCAGCCTGCAACCCGGGGGCGGGAGCGGGTGGCGAGGCATGGCCACGGATGGATGGACCGTGCGTTGTCCTCTTCTGCTAGGGGGGGACATCAGTTCCCCGTCCCTGGTAGGTGGACTCCACAATCCAAACCTAACCCGCCTGTGCCTCCTCCGAGACCTGCTCGCCATCCGGACTCCGTGCCCCGCACCTACGCTGATGTGGTGCGCCGTGGCCGGGAGAAGCCGATTAGTGCTAATAAACTTCCCCAAACTAGGACTCCTGGTACCAGTTGGCAGCCAGCGAGTACCAATTTTGGATACCTGGTACGCCAGTTGCATAAGGTGATAAAATTGTCCCACCATCTATACAACCTGGAAGGGGGCCAGCAACCTCGCATGATAGCCAGGATGGTATCTATTTTATCATCCATGATTAAACCGGCGTGTCCTTCGGAAGACACAACATGGATGATTGATGGAAATGCAAGGAACTGGGGTCACACTACCTGCATTACCTTAAAACAACACTACCAAGATCGTCTGAAGGAGAGTCTCACCAAGATAGGGGAGCTCATCACTACAGAATGGGGGGCGGCATTCGAAGTAGCGGTTAGGTGGGCCAGGAGGAATGTACCGCGTATCACCCAGGGGGTAGTGGACAGAGCCGCAGCTATGATAGCTGGGCACTTGGAGATGACAAGACAAGCCCCATATCAACCTACAGACCGGGTTGCCTCGGTTCCTCCTCCTGAATTGGGGAATCTGGGAGTAGGGCCACCTCCCGCATCTCAACCACAACAGGAATCCAATACGAGGGTCCTCCACCTTGAGACCGCAAGTGATGATGGGGTTGGGGAATTAGAGAACCACCCTCTACCTCAACGAGACCCACTTTTGCAACGGAGGATTTTGAGAGGGAAGACTCCGAGGACCAAGGCAAACCATTCACGGGAAAATACCACTGCGTTGAGACCGATTGATTGGGTATCGCCGGGAGTTCCTGGGCCATCGGGGATTACCCAGGTGCGACCACTCGAGGACTCCCTACCAGATACTCACCCTGGACACAGGTCACCAGGAAGCGAAGGGTTTTCCCTTACCTTGAGTGACGCCCGGGGGAGGAATACGGGATCGGATGATGACCTTTCAGAGAACGAGGTGGAAACAGATGATGTCTTCCAGAAATGGATGGAGAGGACCCCTACACACGATACGGTTAACAGACACCACGGTCGAGAGAAGAAGAGAAAATGGTGCCTACGGGTAGAGAAGAAGAATGTTGTAGTGGGGGATTCTAATTTAAGCCGGATGCCGGACGATCTGGATGACCACCTGCAGGTGGATAGTTATCCGGGTGGCCGGTTCAGAAATGTGTCAAACATTTTCAAAAGTGCCGAAGTCCTGGATGACCTAAGGGTCGAGCAGGTGATCTTGGCGTTTGGCATATGTGAAAAACAGAATAAACCTAAGGAGACCGCAGTTAAGGCACTGCAGCAGGCAGTTAAGGCCACAAAGGACAAGTTTCACGGGGCGAAGGTATGGGTGCCAATCATAAACTACTCGAGATTGCTTCCGGAAGACGAAAAGGCGAATCTCAAGACCATTAATGACCATATTGTGAGGAACATGGATTATATTCCGCCACTCCCAGAAAGTCAATTCCGTGTAGCTGAAAATGACATGGTTCATTGGACGCCTGAGACCGGGAGAGCCATGCTAGCTCACTGGAAGACCTTTTTAAACTCCCAAGCCCTTGGAACCGTCAAACCGGGGGGGCACGGGACCCACACGTTGGGTGCACTGAACGCTACGACCCACTAGTGGGCTCTGATGTGGTGGTGTTGGCGAAAAATTTCAAACTGTCGGGACATCAAAGATTGTTACTCAGTAAGGGTTTGTCTTTTGTCCCATCGGTTGGAATGAGCACGGATCAGGTGATGCGCTTTCAACACGACATGCAAAATTACCATCGCAAGGTCAAGATCAGGGCACATTTTGGAGGATGGGGTAAAAATACATTAATACCATTTGTTAAACCTTCTACCTGGTCTCCCCCGATGTGTGACCTACCATTGGAAGTAGCTCACCTGATGGAACTGGACACCAAGGCCTTCAGGAAACACCATGTAGGATCGAATGGGACCAGTAACCTATCTGAGGACGAGAAGAAGGCTTTGAGGGAATTGAGGAGCAACAAACAGATAGTCATCAAACCGGCGGACAAAGGCTCGGCTATTGTTATCCAGGACAGAGAACAGTATACCAAAGAAGCCATGCGACAGCTTCAGGATGAAAGATACTACACCGCACTAGACAAACCCATCTTTTGGGACACAAGACCAATGGTGTCCGAGATTGTAGACCGGTTGAGGGAACAGAAATATATCACATCCAGGCAACATGAATACCTGACTGGAGATTCGGAACCCAGGCCACGACGGTTTTATATGCTCCCTAAAATTCACAAGGATCCAAAAACCTGGCCCGTCCCATATGAAATACCACCTGGTAGACCTATTGTTTCAGATTGCGGAAGTGAAACATATGCCACAGCCGAGTTCTTGGAATACTTTCTGACTCCACTGTCTACAAAACACCCTTCCTATATCAAGGATACTTACCATTTCATCCAAATTGTGAAGGACGTACGAATGGACCCCGACCAGACCTTCTTTTTCACGATGGACGTGGACAGTCTTTACACCAACATCCCGATAGCGGCGGGAATGGACTGTGTTAAGAAGGTATTGGAAAGATTCCCGGACCCTAAAAGACCGGACTCTTACCTGTTGCAACTTCTGGAGATCAACTTGACCAAAAATGACTTTGAATTTGACGGTCAGTACTACCTACAAATAAAGGGGACGGCCATGGGGAAGAAGTTTGCTCCAGCGTACGCCAACATTTTTATGGCACATTGGGAACACGAGGCCTTGGCAAAATGCAAGAAGAAACCACAAAGATACGTCAGGTACTTGGACGACATATGGGGAGTATGGGCTGGATCAGAAACGGAATTCCGTGAATTCTTCCATTTACTTAATTCCCACGATCCGTCCATTACCCTCAAGGCAGAAATTGGGCACAACTCCATCAACTTTCTTGATACTACGGTATTCAAAGGCCCCAATTGCCACAAAAACCAAATATTGGATATTAAGGTCCATTTCAAAGACACTGATACACATGCCTTGGTACACAAGTCCAGCTTCCATCCTTCCCATACCTTTCAGGGGATTGTCAAGTCGCAACTATATAGATTCCACCGCATATGCACCGGAACGGAGAACTTCTACGATGCAGTCAGGATACTCTTTGGAGCTCTAAGAAAGAGAGGGTACAGTCGCTCCTTCCTGAGGAAGTGCTTGAAGACATACCGGATGAAGGGAAGAACCAGGGCGGTGGGTGACCCTATCCCGTTTGTTTCCACCTACTCATCAGGGATGAAGTACCTACACAACAAAATCAGAAGAAATTTTAGGGAAGTCATGGCCTCCGGGGATGAACCACAAGCCACTAGATTGGTATCGGCATTCAGAAGAAACAAAAACCTCAAGGACCTACTTGTTCGGGCCAAGTTACCATCTACATTGCCCAGGGACCCTCATCCGCTTAGGCCACACTTCACCAGTTTGTCGTTTGTCAGGAGGGTGCGGGACAAGATGGTTTTTAAGGTTCAAGAGGGCTTCACTCTGGAATCCAGAAATCTAGTCTACCTGGTTATTTGCAAGAGATGCGGCACTAAACATGTAGGGAGTACAAGGACCAAACTCGGTACAGTACTTATGCAACTTAAGTATAAAATTACTCACAAAATGGACAGCAGTTCGCCGGTCATCCAGCATTTCATCCACCATGGGTCAGAGGCCCTCTACATAGCGGGTTTAGAACGCAACAGCGCATGGTCAGACCCCAAGCGGTGTGATAGAGAGAAATACTGGAGAGCAAGCCTTGAAATGCCATCTCAGCAGGCGTAAAGGTCAATCCTAGACCCTATCAGGTTCCTACCCTAAACCTACCCTAACCCCAGTCCTATCCTAACCCCAACCCCACCTTAACCCCAGTCCTATCCTAACCCCAACCCCACCCTAACCCTAATCCTAACCTATCCCCAACCCCACCCTAACCCTAACCCTAACCCTAACCCTAACCCCAACCCCACCCTAACCCTAACCCTAACCCTAACCCCAACCCCACCCTAACCCTAACCCTAACCCTAACCCTAACCCTAACCCCACCCTAACCCTAACCCTAACCCTAACCCCAACCCCACCCTAACCCTAACCCTAACCCTAACCCTAATCCCAACCCTAACCCTAACCCTAACCCTAACCCTAAACCCATACTCACCCACAAAAAAAAAAAAAAAAAAAAAAAAAAAAAAAAAAAAAAAAAAAAAAAAAATCAATAAATATGTACACACCTACCTTCACTACTTACCTATGGATGGAACTACTTACCTGCAGATGGAACCGCAATCTTGCACCCTGGACCCCTGAGAAAAAAAAAAAAAAAAAAAAAAAAAAATTATCTTTATAGAAATATACTATTTCAATTTAACTAATTGTAATTTTTTCGTTTAAACCGAATAAGACTAGTATCTTATTAAAGTCAATTGGAAAACGCAAATACAAGCTAAAACATGTTACGTTTCTAGAACGAAATTTTGAAAAACCAAAAAGATGTAATAAAAAGAATTTACAAAACAAAAGACCTTCAGTACGAATTCGAATTTCGAGCAAGACACATCGTTGTACCCTATGAGAAACAAAAATATTTCATTTAATACGGGTGTGCCAGACCTGAAGAAGGCTTAGTATAGCCGAAACGTTGTTAAGGCACACTACTATTTACATTCAATTTAATAATTTCCTATTTACAGTCGATTTAATAATTTACTATTGTTTATTTTATTTACAGTTATTTACAAATCATTTATTTTATTTCATTGGAATAAATTACGTTGCTAAATTCGGACAATTTGGACACTAAAAATCTTTTTGAAAAATAGACATTTGATAATTTGTTTTAGAATAAAAAGTCTAAAAATTCTAATTTTACCCACTCATTGAAATTTTGAAAATTAAAAATATTTAAATAAAACATAATAAAAATTTGAAGTCCAAAAATTAATATGTCATTTAATTACAACGGGGAATGGACAGTTGTCCGTAGGGGGCGACAGCGCCAGCCTGCAACCCGGGGGCGGGAGCGGGTGGCGAGGCATGGCCACGGATGGATGGACCGTGCGTTGTCCTCTTCTGCTAGGGGGGGACATCAGTTCCCCGTCCCTGGTAGGTGGACTCCACAATCCAAACCTAACCCGCCTGTGCCTCCTCCGAGACCTGCTCGCCATCCGGACTCCGTGCCCCGCACCTACGCTGATGTGGTGCGCCGTGGCCGGGAGAAGCCGATTAGTGCTAATAAACTTCCCCAAACTAGGACTCCTGGTACCAGTTGGCAGCCAGCGAGTACCAATTTTGGATACCTGGTACGCCAGTTGCATAAGGTGATAAAATTGTCCCACCATCTATACAACCTGGAAGGGGGCCAGCAACCTCGCATGATAGCCAGGATGGTATCTATTTTATCATCCATGATTAAACCGGCGTGTCCTTCGGAAGACACAACATGGATGATTGATGGAAATGCAAGGAACTGGGGTCACACTACCTGCATTACCTTAAAACAACACTACCAAGATCGTCTGAAGGAGAGTCTCACCAAGATAGGGGAGCTCATCACTACAGAATGGGGGGCGGCATTCGAAGTAGCGGTTAGGTGGGCCAGGAGGAATGTACCGCGTATCACCCAGGGGGTAGTGGACAGAGCCGCAGCTATGATAGCTGGGCACTTGGAGATGACAAGACAAGCCCCATATCAACCTACAGACCGGGTTGCCTCGGTTCCTCCTCCTGAATTGGGGAATCTGGGAGTAGGGCCACCTCCCGCATCTCAACCACAACAGGAATCCAATACGAGGGTCCTCCACCTTGAGACCGCAAGTGATGATGGGGTTGGGGAATTAGAGAACCACCCTCTACCTCAACGAGACCCACTTTTGCAACGGAGGATTTTGAGAGGGAAGACTCCGAGGACCAAGGCAAACCATTCACGGGAAAATACCACTGCGTTGAGACCGATTGATTGGGTATCGCCGGGAGTTCCTGGGCCATCGGGGATTACCCAGGTGCGACCACTCGAGGACTCCCTACCAGATACTCACCCTGGACACAGGTCACCAGGAAGCGAAGGGTTTTCCCTTACCTTGAGTGACGCCCGGGGGAGGAATACGGGATCGGATGATGACCTTTCAGAGAACGAGGTGGAAACAGATGATGTCTTCCAGAAATGGATGGAGAGGACCCCTACACACGATACGGTTAACAGACACCACGGTCGAGAGAAGAAGAGAAAATGGTGCCTACGGGTAGAGAAGAAGAATGTTGTAGTGGGGGATTCTAATTTAAGCCGGATGCCGGACGATCTGGATGACCACCTGCAGGTGGATAGTTATCCGGGTGGCCGGTTCAGAAATGTGTCAAACATTTTCAAAAGTGCCGAAGTCCTGGATGACCTAAGGGTCGAGCAGGTGATCTTGGCGTTTGGCATATGTGAAAAACAGAATAAACCTAAGGAGACCGCAGTTAAGGCACTGCAGCAGGCAGTTAAGGCCACAAAGGACAAGTTTCACGGGGCGAAGGTATGGGTGCCAATCATAAACTACTCGAGATTGCTTCCGGAAGACGAAAAGGCGAATCTCAAGACCATTAATGACCATATTGTGAGGAACATGGATTATATTCCGCCACTCCCAGAAAGTCAATTCCGTGTAGCTGAAAATGACATGGTTCATTGGACGCCTGAGACCGGGAGAGCCATGCTAGCTCACTGGAAGACCTTTTTAAACTCCCAAGCCCTTGGAACCGTCAAACCGGGGGGGCACGGGACCCACACGTTGGGTGCACTGAACGCTACGACCCACTAGTGGGCTCTGATGTGGTGGTGTTGGCGAAAAATTTCAAACTGTCGGGACATCAAAGATTGTTACTCAGTAAGGGTTTGTCTTTTGTCCCATCGGTTGGAATGAGCACGGATCAGGTGATGCGCTTTCAACACGACATGCAAAATTACCATCGCAAGGTCAAGATCAGGGCACATTTTGGAGGATGGGGTAAAAATACATTAATACCATTTGTTAAACCTTCTACCTGGTCTCCCCCGATGTGTGACCTACCATTGGAAGTAGCTCACCTGATGGAACTGGACACCAAGGCCTTCAGGAAACACCATGTAGGATCGAATGGGACCAGTAACCTATCTGAGGACGAGAAGAAGGCTTTGAGGGAATTGAGGAGCAACAAACAGATAGTCATCAAACCGGCGGACAAAGGCTCGGCTATTGTTATCCAGGACAGAGAACAGTATACCAAAGAAGCCATGCGACAGCTTCAGGATGAAAGATACTACACCGCACTAGACAAACCCATCTTTTGGGACACAAGACCAATGGTGTCCGAGATTGTAGACCGGTTGAGGGAACAGAAATATATCACATCCAGGCAACATGAATACCTGACTGGAGATTCGGAACCCAGGCCACGACGGTTTTATATGCTCCCTAAAATTCACAAGGATCCAAAAACCTGGCCCGTCCCATATGAAATACCACCTGGTAGACCTATTGTTTCAGATTGCGGAAGTGAAACATATGCCACAGCCGAGTTCTTGGAATACTTTCTGACTCCACTGTCTACAAAACACCCTTCCTATATCAAGGATACTTACCATTTCATCCAAATTGTGAAGGACGTACGAATGGACCCCGACCAGACCTTCTTTTTCACGATGGACGTGGACAGTCTTTACACCAACATCCCGATAGCGGCGGGAATGGACTGTGTTAAGAAGGTATTGGAAAGATTCCCGGACCCTAAAAGACCGGACTCTTACCTGTTGCAACTTCTGGAGATCAACTTGACCAAAAATGACTTTGAATTTGACGGTCAGTACTACCTACAAATAAAGGGGACGGCCATGGGGAAGAAGTTTGCTCCAGCGTACGCCAACATTTTTATGGCACATTGGGAACACGAGGCCTTGGCAAAATGCAAGAAGAAACCACAAAGATACGTCAGGTACTTGGACGACATATGGGGAGTATGGGCTGGATCAGAAACGGAATTCCGTGAATTCTTCCATTTACTTAATTCCCACGATCCGTCCATTACCCTCAAGGCAGAAATTGGGCACAACTCCATCAACTTTCTTGATACTACGGTATTCAAAGGCCCCAATTGCCACAAAAACCAAATATTGGATATTAAGGTCCATTTCAAAGACACTGATACACATGCCTTGGTACACAAGTCCAGCTTCCATCCTTCCCATACCTTTCAGGGGATTGTCAAGTCGCAACTATATAGATTCCACCGCATATGCACCGGAACGGAGAACTTCTACGATGCAGTCAGGATACTCTTTGGAGCTCTAAGAAAGAGAGGGTACAGTCGCTCCTTCCTGAGGAAGTGCTTGAAGACATACCGGATGAAGGGAAGAACCAGGGCGGTGGGTGACCCTATCCCGTTTGTTTCCACCTACTCATCAGGGATGAAGTACCTACACAACAAAATCAGAAGAAATTTTAGGGAAGTCATGGCCTCCGGGGATGAACCACAAGCCACTAGATTGGTATCGGCATTCAGAAGAAACAAAAACCTCAAGGACCTACTTGTTCGGGCCAAGTTACCATCTACATTGCCCAGGGACCCTCATCCGCTTAGGCCACACTTCACCAGTTTGTCGTTTGTCAGGAGGGTGCGGGACAAGATGGTTTTTAAGGTTCAAGAGGGCTTCACTCTGGAATCCAGAAATCTAGTCTACCTGGTTATTTGCAAGAGATGCGGCACTAAACATGTAGGGAGTACAAGGACCAAACTCGGTACAGTACTTATGCAACTTAAGTATAAAATTACTCACAAAATGGACAGCAGTTCGCCGGTCATCCAGCATTTCATCCACCATGGGTCAGAGGCCCTCTACATAGCGGGTTTAGAACGCAACAGCGCATGGTCAGACCCCAAGCGGTGTGATAGAGAGAAATACTGGAGAGCAAGCCTTGAAATGCCATCTCAGCAGGCGTAAAGGTCAATCCTAGACCCTATCAGGTTCCTACCCTAAACCTACCCTAACCCCAGTCCTATCCTAACCCCAACCCCACCTTAACCCCAGTCCTATCCTAACCCCAACCCCACCCTAACCCTAATCCTAACCTATCCCCAACCCCACCCTAACCCTAACCCTAACCCTAACCCTAACCCCAACCCCACCCTAACCCTAACCCTAACCCTAACCCCAACCCCACCCTAACCCTAACCCTAACCCTAACCCTAACCCCACCCTAACCCTAACCCTAACCCTAACCCTAACCCCAACCCCACCCTAACCCTAACCCTAACCCTAACCCTAATCCCAACCCTAACCCTAACCCTAACCCTAACCCTAAACCCATACTCACCCACAAAAAAAAAAAAAAAAAAAAAAAAAAAAAAAAAAAAAAAAAAAAAAAAAAATCAATAAATATGTACACACCTACCTTCACTACTTACCTATGGATGGAACTACTTACCTGCAGATGGAACCGCAATCTTGCACCCTGGACCCCTGAGAAAAAAAAAAAAAAAAAAAAAAAAAAAAATTATCTTTATAGAAATATACTATTTCAATTTGACTAATTGTAATTTTTTCGTTTAAACCGAATAAGACTAGTATCTTATTAAAGTCAATTGGAAAACGCAAATACAAGCTAAAACATGTTACGTTTCTAGAACGAAATTTTGAAAAACCAAAAAGATGTAATAAAAAGAATTTACAAAACAAAAGACCTTCAGTACGAATTCGAATTTCGAGCAAGACACATCGTTGTACCCTATGAGAAACAAAAATATTTCATTTAATACGGGTGTGCCAGACCTGAAGAAGGCTTAGTATAGCCGAAACGTTGTTAAGGCACACTACTATTTACATTCAATTTAATAATTTCCTATTTACAGTCGATTTAATAATTTACTATTGTTTATTTTATTTACAGTTATTTACAAATCATTTATTTTATTTCATTGGAATAAATTACGTTGCTAAATTCGGACAATTTGGACACTAAAAATCTTTTTGAAAAATAGACATTTGATAATTTGTTTTAGAATAAAAAGTCTAAAAATTCTAATTTTACCCACTCATTGAAATTTTGAAAATTAAAAATATTTAAATAAAACATAATAAAAATTTGAAGTCCAAAAATTAATATGTCATTTAATTACAACGGGGAATGGACAGTTGTCCGTAGGGGGCGACAGCGCCAGCCTGCAACCCGGGGGCGGGAGCGGGTGGCGAGGCATGGCCACGGATGGATGGACCGTGCGTTGTCCTCTTCTGCTAGGGGGGGACATCAGTTCCCCGTCCCTGGTAGGTGGACTCCACAATCCAAACCTAACCCGCCTGTGCCTCCTCCGAGACCTGCTCGCCATCCGGACTCCGTGCCCCGCACCTACGCTGATGTGGTGCGCCGTGGCCGGGAGAAGCCGATTAGTGCTAATAAACTTCCCCAAACTAGGACTCCTGGTACCAGTTGGCAGCCAGCGAGTACCAATTTTGGATACCTGGTACGCCAGTTGCATAAGGTGATAAAATTGTCCCACCATCTATACAACCTGGAAGGGGGCCAGCAACCTCGCATGATAGCCAGGATGGTATCTATTTTATCATCCATGATTAAACCGGCGTGTCCTTCGGAAGACACAACATGGATGATTGATGGAAATGCAAGGAACTGGGGTCACACTACCTGCATTACCTTAAAACAACACTACCAAGATCGTCTGAAGGAGAGTCTCACCAAGATAGGGGAGCTCATCACTACAGAATGGGGGGCGGCATTCGAAGTAGCGGTTAGGTGGGCCAGGAGGAATGTACCGCGTATCACCCAGGGGGTAGTGGACAGAGCCGCAGCTATGATAGCTGGGCACTTGGAGATGACAAGACAAGCCCCATATCAACCTACAGACCGGGTTGCCTCGGTTCCTCCTCCTGAATTGGGGAATCTGGGAGTAGGGCCACCTCCCGCATCTCAACCACAACAGGAATCCAATACGAGGGTCCTCCACCTTGAGACCGCAAGTGATGATGGGGTTGGGGAATTAGAGAACCACCCTCTACCTCAACGAGACCCACTTTTGCAACGGAGGATTTTGAGAGGGAAGACTCCGAGGACCAAGGCAAACCATTCACGGGAAAATACCACTGCGTTGAGACCGATTGATTGGGTATCGCCGGGAGTTCCTGGGCCATCGGGGATTACCCAGGTGCGACCACTCGAGGACTCCCTACCAGATACTCACCCTGGACACAGGTCACCAGGAAGCGAAGGGTTTTCCCTTACCTTGAGTGACGCCCGGGGGAGGAATACGGGATCGGATGATGACCTTTCAGAGAACGAGGTGGAAACAGATGATGTCTTCCAGAAATGGATGGAGAGGACCCCTACACACGATACGGTTAACAGACACCACGGTCGAGAGAAGAAGAGAAAATGGTGCCTACGGGTAGAGAAGAAGAATGTTGTAGTGGGGGATTCTAATTTAAGCCGGATGCCGGACGATCTGGATGACCACCTGCAGGTGGATAGTTATCCGGGTGGCCGGTTCAGAAATGTGTCAAACATTTTCAAAAGTGCCGAAGTCCTGGATGACCTAAGGGTCGAGCAGGTGATCTTGGCGTTTGGCATATGTGAAAAACAGAATAAACCTAAGGAGACCGCAGTTAAGGCACTGCAGCAGGCAGTTAAGGCCACAAAGGACAAGTTTCACGGGGCGAAGGTATGGGTGCCAATCATAAACTACTCGAGATTGCTTCCGGAAGACGAAAAGGCGAATCTCAAGACCATTAATGACCATATTGTGAGGAACATGGATTATATTC
The DNA here is from genome assembly GCF_024217435.2 of Syngnathus scovelli. Lineage (NCBI taxonomy): Eukaryota > Metazoa > Chordata > Actinopteri > Syngnathiformes > Syngnathidae > Syngnathus > Syngnathus scovelli. The sequence goes on from NC_090850.1 coordinate 14,768, forward strand.
CGCCACTCCCAGAAAGTCAATTCCGTGTAGCTGAAAATGACATGGTTCATTGGACGCCTGAGACCGGGAGAGCCATGCTAGCTCACTGGAAGACCTTTTTAAACTCCCAAGCCCTTGGAACCGTCAAACCGGGGGGGCACGGGACCCACACGTTGGGTGCACTGAACGCTACGACCCACTAGTGGGCTCTGATGTGGTGGTGTTGGCGAAAAATTTCAAACTGTCGGGACATCAAAGATTGTTACTCAGTAAGGGTTTGTCTTTTGTCCCATCGGTTGGAATGAGCACGGATCAGGTGATGCGCTTTCAACACGACATGCAAAATTACCATCGCAAGGTCAAGATCAGGGCACATTTTGGAGGATGGGGTAAAAATACATTAATACCATTTGTTAAACCTTCTACCTGGTCTCCCCCGATGTGTGACCTACCATTGGAAGTAGCTCACCTGATGGAACTGGACACCAAGGCCTTCAGGAAACACCATGTAGGATCGAATGGGACCAGTAACCTATCTGAGGACGAGAAGAAGGCTTTGAGGGAATTGAGGAGCAACAAACAGATAGTCATCAAACCGGCGGACAAAGGCTCGGCTATTGTTATCCAGGACAGAGAACAGTATACCAAAGAAGCCATGCGACAGCTTCAGGATGAAAGATACTACACCGCACTAGACAAACCCATCTTTTGGGACACAAGACCAATGGTGTCCGAGATTGTAGACCGGTTGAGGGAACAGAAATATATCACATCCAGGCAACATGAATACCTGACTGGAGATTCGGAACCCAGGCCACGACGGTTTTATATGCTCCCTAAAATTCACAAGGATCCAAAAACCTGGCCCGTCCCATATGAAATACCACCTGGTAGACCTATTGTTTCAGATTGCGGAAGTGAAACATATGCCACAGCCGAGTTCTTGGAATACTTTCTGACTCCACTGTCTACAAAACACCCTTCCTATATCAAGGATACTTACCATTTCATCCAAATTGTGAAGGACGTACGAATGGACCCCGACCAGACCTTCTTTTTCACGATGGACGTGGACAGTCTTTACACCAACATCCCGATAGCGGCGGGAATGGACTGTGTTAAGAAGGTATTGGAAAGATTCCCGGACCCTAAAAGACCGGACTCTTACCTGTTGCAACTTCTGGAGATCAACTTGACCAAAAATGACTTTGAATTTGACGGTCAGTACTACCTACAAATAAAGGGGACGGCCATGGGGAAGAAGTTTGCTCCAGCGTACGCCAACATTTTTATGGCACATTGGGAACACGAGGCCTTGGCAAAATGCAAGAAGAAACCACAAAGATACGTCAGGTACTTGGACGACATATGGGGAGTATGGGCTGGATCAGAAACGGAATTCCGTGAATTCTTCCATTTACTTAATTCCCACGATCCGTCCATTACCCTCAAGGCAGAAATTGGGCACAACTCCATCAACTTTCTTGATACTACGGTATTCAAAGGCCCCAATTGCCACAAAAACCAAATATTGGATATTAAGGTCCATTTCAAAGACACTGATACACATGCCTTGGTACACAAGTCCAGCTTCCATCCTTCCCATACCTTTCAGGGGATTGTCAAGTCGCAACTATATAGATTCCACCGCATATGCACCGGAACGGAGAACTTCTACGATGCAGTCAGGATACTCTTTGGAGCTCTAAGAAAGAGAGGGTACAGTCGCTCCTTCCTGAGGAAGTGCTTGAAGACATACCGGATGAAGGGAAGAACCAGGGCGGTGGGTGACCCTATCCCGTTTGTTTCCACCTACTCATCAGGGATGAAGTACCTACACAACAAAATCAGAAGAAATTTTAGGGAAGTCATGGCCTCCGGGGATGAACCACAAGCCACTAGATTGGTATCGGCATTCAGAAGAAACAAAAACCTCAAGGACCTACTTGTTCGGGCCAAGTTACCATCTACATTGCCCAGGGACCCTCATCCGCTTAGGCCACACTTCACCAGTTTGTCGTTTGTCAGGAGGGTGCGGGACAAGATGGTTTTTAAGGTTCAAGAGGGCTTCACTCTGGAATCCAGAAATCTAGTCTACCTGGTTATTTGCAAGAGATGCGGCACTAAACATGTAGGGAGTACAAGGACCAAACTCGGTACAGTACTTATGCAACTTAAGTATAAAATTACTCACAAAATGGACAGCAGTTCGCCGGTCATCCAGCATTTCATCCACCATGGGTCAGAGGCCCTCTACATAGCGGGTTTAGAACGCAACAGCGCATGGTCAGACCCCAAGCGGTGTGATAGAGAGAAATACTGGAGAGCAAGCCTTGAAATGCCATCTCAGCAGGCGTAAAGGTCAATCCTAGACCCTATCAGGTTCCTACCCTAAACCTACCCTAACCCCAGTCCTATCCTAACCCCAACCCCACCTTAACCCCAGTCCTATCCTAACCCCAACCCCACCCTAACCCTAATCCTAACCTATCCCCAACCCCACCCTAACCCTAACCCTAACCCTAACCCTAACCCCAACCCCACCCTAACCCTAACCCTAACCCTAACCCCAACCCCACCCTAACCCTAACCCTAACCCTAACCCTAACCCCACCCTAACCCTAACCCTAACCCTAACCCCAACCCCACCCTAACCCTAACCCTAACCCTAACCCTAATCCCAACCCTAACCCTAACCCTAACCCTAACCCTAAACCCATACTCACCCACAAAAAAAAAAAAAAAAAAAAAAAAAAAAAAAAAAAAAAAAAAAAAAAATCAATAAATATGTACACACCTACCTTCACTACTTACCTATGGATGGAACTACTTACCTGCAGATGGAACCGCAATCTTGCACCCTGGACCCCTGAGAAAAAAAAAAAAAAAAAAAAAAAAAAAAAAAAAAAAAAAAAAAAAAATTATCTTTATAGAAATATACTATTTCAATTTGACTAATTGTAATTTTTTCGTTTAAACCGAATAAGACTAGTATCTTATTAAAGTCAATTGGAAAACGCAAATACAAGCTAAAACATGTTACGTTTCTAGAACGAAATTTTGAAAAACCAAAAAGATGTAATAAAAAGAATTTACAAAACAAAAGACCTTCAGTACGAATTCGAATTTCGAGCAAGACACATCGTTGTACCCTATGAGAAACAAAAATATTTCATTTAATACGGGTGTGCCAGACCTGAAGAAGGCTTAGTATAGCCGAAACGTTGTTAAGGCACACTACTATTTACATTCAATTTAATAATTTCCTATTTACAGTCGATTTAATAATTTACTATTGTTTATTTTATTTACAGTTATTTACAAATCATTTATTTTATTTCATTGGAATAAATTACGTTGCTAAATTCGGACAATTTGGACACTAAAAATCTTTTTGAAAAATAGACATTTGATAATTTGTTTTAGAATAAAAAGTCTAAAAATTCTAATTTTACCCACTCATTGAAATTTTGAAAATTAAAAATATTTAAATAAAACATAATAAAAATTTGAAGTCCAAAAATTAATATGTCATTTAATTACAACGGGGAATGGACAGTTGTCCGTAGGGGGCGACAGCGCCAGCCTGCAACCCGGGGGCGGGAGCGGGTGGCGAGGCATGGCCACGGATGGATGGACCGTGCGTTGTCCTCTTCTGCTAGGGGGGGACATCAGTTCCCCGTCCCTGGTAGGTGGACTCCACAATCCAAACCTAACCCGCCTGTGCCTCCTCCGAGACCTGCTCGCCATCCGGACTCCGTGCCCCGCACCTACGCTGATGTGGTGCGCCGTGGCCGGGAGAAGCCGATTAGTGCTAATAAACTTCCCCAAACTAGGACTCCTGGTACCAGTTGGCAGCCAGCGAGTACCAATTTTGGATACCTGGTACGCCAGTTGCATAAGGTGATAAAATTGTCCCACCATCTATACAACCTGGAAGGGGGCCAGCAACCTCGCATGATAGCCAGGATGGTATCTATTTTATCATCCATGATTAAACCGGCGTGTCCTTCGGAAGACACAACATGGATGATTGATGGAAATGCAAGGAACTGGGGTCACACTACCTGCATTACCTTAAAACAACACTACCAAGATCGTCTGAAGGAGAGTCTCACCAAGATAGGGGAGCTCATCACTACAGAATGGGGGGCGGCATTCGAAGTAGCGGTTAGGTGGGCCAGGAGGAATGTACCGCGTATCACCCAGGGGGTAGTGGACAGAGCCGCAGCTATGATAGCTGGGCACTTGGAGATGACAAGACAAGCCCCATATCAACCTACAGACCGGGTTGCCTCGGTTCCTCCTCCTGAATTGGGGAATCTGGGAGTAGGGCCACCTCCCGCATCTCAACCACAACAGGAATCCAATACGAGGGTCCTCCACCTTGAGACCGCAAGTGATGATGGGGTTGGGGAATTAGAGAACCACCCTCTACCTCAACGAGACCCACTTTTGCAACGGAGGATTTTGAGAGGGAAGACTCCGAGGACCAAGGCAAACCATTCACGGGAAAATACCACTGCGTTGAGACCGATTGATTGGGTATCGCCGGGAGTTCCTGGGCCATCGGGGATTACCCAGGTGCGACCACTCGAGGACTCCCTACCAGATACTCACCCTGGACACAGGTCACCAGGAAGCGAAGGGTTTTCCCTTACCTTGAGTGACGCCCGGGGGAGGAATACGGGATCGGATGATGACCTTTCAGAGAACGAGGTGGAAACAGATGATGTCTTCCAGAAATGGATGGAGAGGACCCCTACACACGATACGGTTAACAGACACCACGGTCGAGAGAAGAAGAGAAAATGGTGCCTACGGGTAGAGAAGAAGAATGTTGTAGTGGGGGATTCTAATTTAAGCCGGATGCCGGACGATCTGGATGACCACCTGCAGGTGGATAGTTATCCGGGTGGCCGGTTCAGAAATGTGTCAAACATTTTCAAAAGTGCCGAAGTCCTGGATGACCTAAGGGTCGAGCAGGTGATCTTGGCGTTTGGCATATGTGAAAAACAGAATAAACCTAAGGAGACCGCAGTTAAGGCACTGCAGCAGGCAGTTAAGGCCACAAAGGACAAGTTTCACGGGGCGAAGGTATGGGTGCCAATCATAAACTACTCGAGATTGCTTCCGGAAGACGAAAAGGCGAATCTCAAGACCATTAATGACCATATTGTGAGGAACATGGATTATATTCCGCCACTCCCAGAAAGTCAATTCCGTGTAGCTGAAAATGACATGGTTCATTGGACGCCTGAGACCGGGAGAGCCATGCTAGCTCACTGGAAGACCTTTTTAAACTCCCAAGCCCTTGGAACCGTCAAACCGGGGGGGCACGGGACCCACACGTTGGGTGCACTGAACGCTACGACCCACTAGTGGGCTCTGATGTGGTGGTGTTGGCGAAAAATTTCAAACTGTCGGGACATCAAAGATTGTTACTCAGTAAGGGTTTGTCTTTTGTCCCATCGGTTGGAATGAGCACGGATCAGGTGATGCGCTTTCAACACGACATGCAAAATTACCATCGCAAGGTCAAGATCAGGGCACATTTTGGAGGATGGGGTAAAAATACATTAATACCATTTGTTAAACCTTCTACCTGGTCTCCCCCGATGTGTGACCTACCATTGGAAGTAGCTCACCTGATGGAACTGGACACCAAGGCCTTCAGGAAACACCATGTAGGATCGAATGGGACCAGTAACCTATCTGAGGACGAGAAGAAGGCTTTGAGGGAATTGAGGAGCAACAAACAGATAGTCATCAAACCGGCGGACAAAGGCTCGGCTATTGTTATCCAGGACAGAGAACAGTATACCAAAGAAGCCATGCGACAGCTTCAGGATGAAAGATACTACACCGCACTAGACAAACCCATCTTTTGGGACACAAGACCAATGGTGTCCGAGATTGTAGACCGGTTGAGGGAACAGAAATATATCACATCCAGGCAACATGAATACCTGACTGGAGATTCGGAACCCAGGCCACGACGGTTTTATATGCTCCCTAAAATTCACAAGGATCCAAAAACCTGGCCCGTCCCATATGAAATACCACCTGGTAGACCTATTGTTTCAGATTGCGGAAGTGAAACATATGCCACAGCCGAGTTCTTGGAATACTTTCTGACTCCACTGTCTACAAAACACCCTTCCTATATCAAGGATACTTACCATTTCATCCAAATTGTGAAGGACGTACGAATGGACCCCGACCAGACCTTCTTTTTCACGATGGACGTGGACAGTCTTTACACCAACATCCCGATAGCGGCGGGAATGGACTGTGTTAAGAAGGTATTGGAAAGATTCCCGGACCCTAAAAGACCGGACTCTTACCTGTTGCAACTTCTGGAGATCAACTTGACCAAAAATGACTTTGAATTTGACGGTCAGTACTACCTACAAATAAAGGGGACGGCCATGGGGAAGAAGTTTGCTCCAGCGTACGCCAACATTTTTATGGCACATTGGGAACACGAGGCCTTGGCAAAATGCAAGAAGAAACCACAAAGATACGTCAGGTACTTGGACGACATATGGGGAGTATGGGCTGGATCAGAAACGGAATTCCGTGAATTCTTCCATTTACTTAATTCCCACGATCCGTCCATTACCCTCAAGGCAGAAATTGGGCACAACTCCATCAACTTTCTTGATACTACGGTATTCAAAGGCCCCAATTGCCACAAAAACCAAATATTGGATATTAAGGTCCATTTCAAAGACACTGATACACATGCCTTGGTACACAAGTCCAGCTTCCATCCTTCCCATACCTTTCAGGGGATTGTCAAGTCGCAACTATATAGATTCCACCGCATATGCACCGGAACGGAGAACTTCTACGATGCAGTCAGGATACTCTTTGGAGCTCTAAGAAAGAGAGGGTACAGTCGCTCCTTCCTGAGGAAGTGCTTGAAGACATACCGGATGAAGGGAAGAACCAGGGCGGTGGGTGACCCTATCCCGTTTGTTTCCACCTACTCATCAGGGATGAAGTACCTACACAACAAAATCAGAAGAAATTTTAGGGAAGTCATGGCCTCCGGGGATGAACCACAAGCCACTAGATTGGTATCGGCATTCAGAAGAAACAAAAACCTCAAGGACCTACTTGTTCGGGCCAAGTTACCATCTACATTGCCCAGGGACCCTCATCCGCTTAGGCCACACTTCACCAGTTTGTCGTTTGTCAGGAGGGTGCGGGACAAGATGGTTTTTAAGGTTCAAGAGGGCTTCACTCTGGAATCCAGAAATCTAGTCTACCTGGTTATTTGCAAGAGATGCGGCACTAAACATGTAGGGAGTACAAGGACCAAACTCGGTACAGTACTTATGCAACTTAAGTATAAAATTACTCACAAAATGGACAGCAGTTCGCCGGTCATCCAGCATTTCATCCACCATGGGTCAGAGGCCCTCTACATAGCGGGTTTAGAACGCAACAGCGCATGGTCAGACCCCAAGCGGTGTGATAGAGAGAAATACTGGAGAGCAAGCCTTGAAATGCCATCTCAGCAGGCGTAAAGGTCAATCCTAGACCCTATCAGGTTCCTACCCTAAACCTACCCTAACCCCAGTCCTATCCTAACCCCAACCCCACCTTAACCCCAGTCCTATCCTAACCCCAACCCCACCCTAACCCTAATCCTAACCTATCCCCAACCCCACCCTAACCCTAACCCTAACCCTAACCCTAACCCCAACCCCACCCTAACCCTAACCCTAACCCTAACCCCAACC
>NC_090850.1:27500-55000 GCF_024217435.2 Syngnathus scovelli
ACCCTAACCCTAACCCGTTGTTAAGGCACACTACTATTTACATTCAATTTAATAATTTCCTATTTACAGTCGATTTAATAATTTACTATTGTTTATTTTATTTACAGTTATTTACAAATCATTTATTTTATTTCATTGCAATAAATTACGTTGCTAAATTCGGACAATTTGGACACTAAAAATCTGTTTGAAAAATAGACATTTGATAATTTGTTTTAGAATAAAAAGTCTAAAAATTCTAATTTTACCCACTCATTGAAATTTGAAAATTAAAAATATTTAAATAAGACATAATAAAAATTAATATGTCATTTAATTACAACGGGGAATGGACAGTTGTCCGTAGGGGGCGACAGTGCCAGCCTGCAACCCGGGGGCGGGAGCGGGTGGCGAGGCATGGCCACGGATGGATGGACCGTGCGTTGTCCTCTTCTGCTAGGGGGGGACATCAGTTCCCCGTCCCTGGTAGGTGGACTCCACAATCCAACCCTAACCCTAACCCTAACCCTAACCCTTTGGGGAATGTGTAGCGAGATAACCTTATAAACCTAACTCGCCTGAGCCTATCGGACATCCCAGTATTCCCTGACCCAAATTACCGAGTCGCATACTTTTCTTATTTTCCCAATTTCCTTTCTACATATGTTTCCTCTCCCCCACATCTCTCCTCCCCTTTTCTATCCTAGGGGGGGAGGGATATAAGACCATGTGTCGGGTCAGAAAACTCGGGGTTTTGGTTGAGATGCAGTCACATTTCCCATTACCCATCCGTGGTCTCCCTCTCTCTCTCTCTCTCTCTCTCTCTCTCTCTCTCTCTCTCTCTCTCTCTCTCGTACTCTCGTTCTCTCGTTCTCTCTCGTTCTCTCTCGTTCTCTCTCCCTCTCTCTTGCTCTCTCGCTCTCTCTCTCTCTTTCTTTCTTTCTCTCTAACCCTAACCCTAACCTCTCTCTCTCGCTCTCGCTCTCTCTTGCTCTCTCGCTCTCTCGTTTTCTCTCTCGCTTTCTCTCTCTCCCTCTCGCGCTCTCTCTCTCTTTCTCTCTAACCCTAACCCTGACCCTAACCTCTCTCTCTCTCTCTCGCTCTCTCGCTCTCTCATTTTCTCTCTCTTTTTTCTCTCTCTCCCTCTCTCTCTCTCTCTCTCTCTCTCTCTTTCTCTCTAACCCTAACCCTGACCCTAACCCTAACCTCTCTCTCTCTCACTCTCTCTCTCTCTCTCGCTCTCTCTCTTGCTCTCTCGTTCCCTCGTTTTTTTCTCTCTCTTTCTCTCTCTCGCTCTCTCTCTCTCTCTCTCTCTCTCTCTCTTTTGCCCTCTCTCTCTCTCTCTCTCTCTCTCTCTCTCGCTCTCTCGCTCTCGTTCTCTCTCTCTTTCTCTCTCCCTCTCTCGCTCTCTCGCACTCTCTCTCTTTCTCTCTCTCTTTCTCTCTCCTTTTTTTTAATTTTGACCAAAATAAAAAAGAAAAGTCTAAACTTTAATCAGACTCTATTCTTAACTCGAACAAATTCTAAGGGAGTTTTCTTTCCAGACTAAAAGAGAAGATAGAGGACGGGAGAGTACACACGAGGGCGCCATAGACACATAAAATGGCTGTCTGGCAAACAGGGCTTAGTTGGATAGAATCACTAATTGGTTATTATTATCTTTTAAATGTAGAAATAAATAAGTGGGAATAACGCTAATAGATAGTATTAAATTGTTTTTTAACATTTTGTTTATTTTGATCGCTTTTGGGGTGGATATTGTAATGAATACGCTTGGGGACAGTTGGTTGCCATGACAATGTAAGCGTCATCACGGATACTTCCGGCTTGGCTAACGTTTACTAGCCACTTGACGCGCACGGCTATTTCGTTTTAATTGCACAGTTTTATTATTGTGGTGGGCGAGTGGATTTACGGACAATAGTGACCGGGTAGTGCGAGTTAACAAAAGCAATCGAAATGTATTCTGTTATTATCACTGGGATGGGTAATTTTAATAATATTTTCGATTAACGGGGTCCACTACGACATTTTGCAGGGGTTATAGGTACTTCCGGGTTGCTAGTGCGAGGGCTTGTGGGTACTTCCGGGTTGCTAATGCTCATGACGTTGGCGCCGGTACGCCAAAAAAGAAAAGAGAAGAAGGAGGAAGAGCGATTTCGTCCTAAATATGCGATCTTATTAATGTTAGCAATTGAATTTACGGATAAATGGGACCGGTTAATGCATTTGAATAATACCAATGACCTTAATGGAAGTTTATTCGCTTTTTAACACTTTGTGGTATGAGTTTTGGAAAATATTTGTGGTACGGAAGCCGTTGGGATACTTGGCAAGGGCTTTGGGTACTTCCGGCTTGCTAATGCTAAATAGCCGCGATTTGCGTTAATCGATTTATTTCCAAATATGTTGTTGCGAATTAAATTTGCGGTTGCAGGGGAACAGTTAACACAATTAAACGACACAAATGGGTTTTATCTAACTTTATTTAGTGCTTATCACATTGTTAGATAGGTTTAGGGACGGGATTGGTTGACGAGCCGCCGTGACACTTCGCAGAGGCTCATGGGAATTTGCCATTGACAGTGACACCGTGAACCAAGAAAGTGGCGCTGGGAATGAGAATCTCCTAAGGTAAGATTTTTCCGGTTGATAAATGTCAGATAAACGGCTGATACAAACACAGTCCTTTTGATAAATAATATTAATTGCGTGGATATAATGGTTTAAAGGGTTTTACATCACAATTGGACTACAGGCAGACCTCCAATTATGCTGATGAACTTGGCCAGAAACTTAAATGAAATAATATAACATTGAGTTGAATACAAACTTACGTAATGATGGTTTAAATTCAATGAATCAAAAAATTAAAAGAGGCAAAGACTGACCTATTGATCTTTTCTGTCTGCGTTAAAGCTGGGCAGTTGACTTGACAAATAACTGTAATTTTAATTGACTAGGTAGACACACTCCGGGACTCGATCAACCCCGGCGGGGCCTCCCTTGGGCGAGGGTGTCTGGTGATAATAGCCGAAACACTCTGTGACCCCAAGGTCCACTATTGATGAGGTGTCTACGAAATTCTGACGTTCAAATTACCGACAACAAGGACGACTTAACGGGACCCCTCTTAAGGAAAACGGTTGGTTGAATATAAAAACAAGATATTAGGTCAAAAATACTTCAAAATCAATAGACATAATATAATCCAAGGTTAGGACTTTAGGTTGTTTTCTTTTCTCACGTCTCACCATTTTTCCTATCTTGCTGGCCGAGGGCCTGGTTAGCGCCTCAGCTAACTGGGGGGAGGTTCTGGTTGAGGTGCAATCTCACTTCGCCGTCCTTCGAACCCATTCCAGGATTTATGTGACTCCGATACGGCAAAGTTTACTGAAGGTGACAGACGTCGACCTGTGTCCTCCGCTGCCGTCTATCTAACCAACTGGGTCGGCGGACCCCTTTGGGGAATGTTTAGTGAGCTAACCTTATACACCTAACCCTAACCCCTAACCCTAACCCTAATCCCTAAACCTAATCCCTAAACCTAAACCTAACCCCTAACCCCTAAACCTAACCCCTAACCCTAACCATAACCCTAACCATAACCCCTAATCCCTAACCTTAACCTCTACAGCAAACTGTGGGGTTAATATAAAAACGAGACATTACTTCAAAAATAGTTCAAAGTGAATAGACAAAAAAATAAAAATTCAAAGGGTAGGACTTTAAGATAGAGTTTGTTTTTCCCTCAAAGGGGACCAGATCGGGTAAGTTCAGTCAAAATCAAACACACAATAAGCACAAACACGAGTTCAGGGTAAAAAAAAGGTCTTTATTAAGACCCAAGTAGTCCTGGCCAACATGACTGGCGCGTCCGCAACAGTTAGGATGCTTTGGAGCCGGCTATAGGTTGCAGGTAAGGATAGAAGGACGGGGCCTTTGCTCTTCTCCTTCGGGGGAGGAACTCCTTAGCTGACCCCAACACCTAACTTTTAAGGGAAACGGTTGGTTTAATATGAAAACAAGTTATGAGGTAAACAAGGGTTCAAAGTGAATAGACATAATATAATCCAAGGGTAGGACTTTAGGCTGCTTTCTTCTCTCACCTTTCTCTATTTTTCCATCTTGCTGGCCGAAGACCTGGGTAGCGCCTCAGCTACTCGGGGGAGGTTCTGGTTGAGGTGCATTCTCACTTCGCCGTCCTTCGTACCCATTCCAGAATTTATGCGACTCCGGTACGGCGAGGTTTACTGAAGGAGACATGCGTCGGCCTGTGCCTTCCGCTGCCTTCTATCTAACCAACTGGGTCGGCGGACCCTTTGGAGAATGTGTAGCGAGATAACCTTATAAACCTAACCCTAACCCTAACCCCTAACCCTAACCCTAACCCTTACCCTAACCCTAACCCTAACCCTAACCCTAACCCAGATTCTAATCTTCATCCCTGTTTGGAATATACTCTAACATTAAATCCTAACACCTAATCAATTCTCAAAATTTACATAAGTTCAAAAAAAAGGAAAAAAAACCTAACCCGAACTTTAGATCTAACCTTCACCCTTGACCTTGACCCTTAACCCTAAATTAATTAGGAAATTACACCAAATTTCACCAAAATTAATCTAAACTGAACCTTATTTTGATCCTAAATGCAATGAGATCCCAGAATAAATTTTAAATCCAACCAAATTGGAAAATTTACGATTAATTTTAAATAAAATTAAATTTAAATTAAATTAAATTTAATTAAATTACAAAACAAAAAATAGGGGGAACTATACTCGAATTATATTTTTGATTTTAAACAACCTCTAAAATAAAAATAAAAAAGGACGGATTTTTCTTCAGACACATAAAAGAACACAGTACGTGATAGGACACTTGAGGGCGCCCTTGGCACATTAAATCGCGGTGGTATGAACGAGGCTCGGTTAAACGCAAATATTAGGGAATTAATTATACCCTTTAAATTCAGAAATGAATACGTTGTGAAACACTTAAATTTATTGAAAGGTTTTTTTCAACTTTAGACGGGATGCTAATCTGGTTGGTTTTAACGGATGTTTTGATTTGCAGAAGGGTGGACGGTGGGTTGCCATGACGCAATGGGGAGTGTGGAACTTCCGGTTTGGCTAATATTTATTAGCTACCTTGTATACGGGGCTATTGACTTCGGTTACACAGTTGTATTAAGGTGAGTGAGTGTTTTTTTACGGACAGGGGGCACCGGGTGGTGCAAGTAAACAATACTGATCTAAGTGGATTTTATTATTGTGACTACGACAGCTAAGTTTAATAATATCATCGTTTAAAGGGGGCCGCCATGTCTTTTCGCAAGGGCTTATGGGTACTTCCTGGTTGCTAATGCTTGTTAGCTGTAATACGCGCAGGACGATATCGCCCCAAATGGGTGACTACTTCAATGATCGGGGCTAAATTGACGGATAAAATGGGACCGGGTATCAATAAAGGAACGGGCTAAGAGGTAGAATTAAAATTTATTTGATTTTTATTAATTATGGACCGGCTTCGGTTATATTAGTGTCTAGGGGGGACGCCATTGACTTTGCTGGGGCTTATGGGTACTTCCGCAGTGCTAACGGGGGATTAAAAGAAAAAAAAGAGCCGGCAGAGTAATTGACAGGAGCTTACGAGTATTTTCGGGGGGCGGGACCTAGGGGGATCGCGATTTACGTAGTTGAATGTATTTCTAAATATATGATTTGATTTAGAGGATGAATTTAATTTATATTTAAATGTTCCACGACTAACCCAATTAAACGGCACCAATATGATTTACCGAATGTCTTAGTGCTTATCAGTGAGAGGTGGGAACGTGATTGGATGACGAGAGCCGTCATTTGCTTCGCTGAGGCTCGTGGGGGAGAAAAGAAAAGAGAAAGGAGAGGGGACGGGTTGGCTTTCGACGGTGGCGCTGTGACTCAGGAGAGTGGCACTGGGGAAGTCCTTCTTTCCAGGTAATGTGGAAGATTCTTCCGATTCTTTTCGAGAAAAACAGGTGATCCCTTTTTAATCGCTTAAGCTAAATTATACGGTACTACGCTATGCTAGCCTCTATTGGCATAGGATATGTGAGAGTATGCTAAGCTATAAGAGAACGAAAAGAGAAAGTATTAAATTGCCAGATGGATGGGACCGAATATCAATAAAGGAAACACAGCTAACGCTCATAACATTAGCTACGATACACTGACGGGAATTTGGTTACGAATATGCGATCGTATTAATGTTATAAATTAATTCTACGAATGAAGGAGATCGGGTTACACATTTTAATAATACCAGGGGATTTGGGAGAATTTTATTCCATATTGAAGCAAAACTATACCAGGTTGGCCCTAAACTATGTTTTACCAGACTTGTGGCATGCCATACAAAGGAATACGAAGGTTTTGTACATATGTTTAACGGTTGAACAAATCAGCACAACAAAAGGACTGAAAGACGGACCAATTGATTTATGCTGTCTGCAGTAAAGCTGGACAGTTGACTGGACAAATACTGAGATTTCGATTGAGGAGGTAGACACACTCCGGGACTTGATCGACCCCGGTGGGGCCTCCCTTGGGCGAGGGTGTCTGGTGATAATGGCCGAAACACTCTGTGACCCCAAGGTCCACTACTGATGAGGTGTCTACGAAATTCTGACGGTCAAATTACCGACAACAAGGACGACTTAACGGGACCCCTCTTAAGGTAAACGGTTGGTTGAATATAAAAACAAGATATTAGGTCAAAAATACTTCAAAATCAATAGACATAATATAATCCAAGGTTAGGACTTTAGGTTGTTTTCTTTTCTCACGTCCCACCATTTTTCCTATCTTGCTGGCCGAGGGCCTGGTTAGCACCTCAGCTAACTGGGGGTAGGTTTTGGTTGAGGTGCAATCTCACTTCGCCGTCCTTCGAACCCATTCCAGGATTTATGTGACTCCGATACGGCAAAGTTTACTGAAGGTGACAGACGTCGACCTGTGTCCTCCGCTGCCGTCTATCTAACCAACTGGGTCGGCGGACCCCTTTGGGGAATGTTTAGTGAGCTAACCTTATACACCTAACCCTAACCCCTAACCCTAACCCTAACCCCTAACCCCTAAACCTAACCCCTAAACCTAACCCCTAACCCTAACCATAACCCTAACCATAACCCTAACCATAACCCCTAATCCCTAACCTTAACCTCTACAGCAAACTGTGGGGTTAATATAAAAACGAGACATTACTTCAAAAATAGTTCAAAGTGAATAGACCAAAAAATAAAAATTCAAAGGGTAGGACTTTAAGATAGAGTTTGTTTTTCCCTCAAAGGGGACCAGATCGGGTAAGTTCAGTCAAAATCAAACACACAATAAGCACAAACACGAGTTCAGGGTAAAAAAAAGGTCTTTATTAAGACCCAAGTAGTCCTGGCCAACATGACTGGCGTGTCCGCAACAGTTAGGATTTGGAGCCGGCTATAGGTTGCAGGTAAGGACAGAAGGACGGGGCCTTTGCTCTTCTCCTTCGGGGGAGGAACTCCTTAGCTGACCCCAACACCTAACTTGTAAGGGAAACGGTTGGTTTAATATGAAAACAAGTTATGAGGTAAACAAGGGTTCAAAGTGAATAGACATAATATAATCCAAGGGTAGGACTTTAGGCTGCTTTCTTCTCTCACCTTTCTCTATTTTTCCATCTTGCTGGCCGAAGACCTGGGTAGCGCCTCAGCTACTAGGGGGAGGTTCTGGTTGAGGTGCATTCTCACTTCGCCGTCCTTCGTACCCATTCCAGAATTTATGCGACTCCGGTACGGCGAGGTTTACTGAAGGAGACATGCGCCGGCCTGTGCCTTCCGCTGCCTTCTATCTAACCAACTGGGTCGGCGGACCCTTTTGGGGAATGTGTAGCGAGATAACCTTATAAACCTAACCCTAACCCTAACCCTAACCTTATAAACCTAACTCGCCTGAGCCTATCGGACATCCCAGTATTCCCTGACCCAAATTACCGAGTCGCATACTTTTCTTATTTTCCCAATTTCCTTTCTACATATGTTTCCTCTCCCCCACATCTCTCCTCCCCTTTTCTATCCTAGGGGGGGAGGGATATAAGACCATGTGTCGGGTCAGAAAACTCGGGGTTTTGGTTGAGATGCAGTCACATTTCCCATTACCCATCCGTGGTCTCGCTCTCTCTCTCTCAATCTCTCTCTCTCTCTCTCTCTCTCTCTCTCTCTCGTACTCTCGTTCTCTCGTTCTCTCTCGTTCTCTCTCCCTCTCTCTTGCTCTCTCGCTCTCTCTCTCTCTTTCTTTCTTTCTCTCTAACCCTAACCTCTCTCTCTCTCTCTCTCGCTCTCGCTCTCTCTTGCTCTCTCGCTCTCTCGTTTTCTCTCTCGCTTTTTTTCTCTCTCTCTCCCTCTCGCGCTCTCTCTCTCTTTCTCTCTAACCCTAACCCTGACCCTAACCTATCTCTCTCTCTCTCGCTCTCTCGCTCTCTCGTTTTCTCTCTCTCTTTTTTTCTCTCTCTCCCTCTCTCTCTCTCGCTCTCTCTCTCTCTCTCTCTTTCTCTCTAACCCTAACCCTGACCCTGACCCTAACCCTAACCTCTCTCTCTCTCGCTCTCTCTCTCTCTCTCGCTCTCTCTCTTGCTCTCTCGTTCCCTCGTTTTTTTTCTCTCTCTTTCTCTCTCTCTCTCGCTCTCTCTCTCTCTCTCTCTCTCTCTCTCTCTCTCTCTCTCTCTCTCTCTCTCTCTCTCTCTCTCTCTCTCTTTTGCCCTCTCTCTTTTGACCAAAATAAAAAAGGAAAGTCTAAACTTTAATCAGACTCTTTTTTTAACTCGAACAAAATTCTAAGCGCGTTTTCTTTCCAGACTAAAAGAGACGATAGAGGACGGGAGAGTACACATGAGGGCGCCATAGACACATAAAATGGCTGTCTGGCAAACAGGGCTTAGTTGGATAGAATCACTAATTGGTTATTATTATCTTTTAAATGTAGAAATAAATAAGTGGGAATAACGCTAATAGATAGTATTAAATTGTTTTTTAACATTTTGTTTATTTTGATCGCTTTTGGGGTGGATATTGTAATGAATACGCTTGGGGACAGTTGGTTGCCATGACAATGTAAGCGTCATCACGGATACTTCCGGCTTGGCTAACGTTTACTAGCCACTTGACGCGCACGGCTATTTCGTTTTAATTGCACAGTTTTATTATTGTGGTGGGCGAGTGGATTTACGGACAATAGCGACCGGGTAGTGCGAGTTAACAAAAGCAATCGAAATGTATTCTCTTATTATCACTGGGATGGGTAATTTTAATAATATTTTCGATGCTCATGACGTTGGCGCCGGTACGCCAAAAAAGAAAAGAGAAGAAGGAGGAAGAGCGATTTCGTCCTAAATATGCGATCTTATTAATGTTAGCAATTGAATTTACGGATAAATGGGACCGGTTAATGCATTTGAATAATACCAATGACCTTAATGGAAGTTTATTCGCTTTTTAACACTTTGTGGTATGAGTTTTGGAAAATATTTGTGGTACGGAAGCCGTTGGGATACTTGGCAAGGGCTTTGGGTACTTCCGGCTTGCTAATGCTAAATAGCCGCGATTTGCGTTAATCGATTTATTTCCAAATATGTTGTTGCGAATTAAATTTGCGGTTGCAGGGGAACAGTTAACACAATTAAACGACACAAATGGGTTTTATCTAACTTTATTTAGTGCTTATCACATTGTTAGATAGGTTTAGGGACGGGATTGGTTGACGAGCCGCCGTGACACTTCGCAGAGGCTCATGGGAATTTGCCATTGACAGTGACACCGTGAACCAAGAAAGTGGCGCTGGGAATCACAACCTCCTAAGGTAAGATTTTTCTGGTTGATAAATGTCAGATAAACGGCTGATACAAACACAGTCCTTTTGATACAATAATATTAATTGCGTGGATATAATGGTTTAAAGGGTTTTCATCACAATTGGACTACAGGCAGACCTCCAATTATGCTGATAAACTTGGCCAGAAACTTAAATGAAATAATATAACATTGAGTTAAGTACAAACATACGTAATGATGGTTTAAATTCAATGAATCAATAAATTAAAAGAGACAAAGACTGACCTATTGATCTTTTCTGTCTGCGTTAAAGCTGGGCAGTTGACTTGACAAATAACTGTAATTTTAATTGACTAGGTAGACACACACCGGGGCTCGATCAACCCCGGCGGGGCCTCCCTTGGGCGAGGGTGTCTGGTGATAATGGCCGAAACACTCTGTGACCCCAAGGTCCACTACTGATGACGTGTCTACGAAATTCTGACGCTCAAATTACCCACAACAAGGACGACTTAATGGGACCCCTTCTAAAGAAAGCTGTTGGTTGAATATAAAAACAAGATATTAGGTCAAAAATACTTCAAAGTTAATAGACATAATATAATCCAAGGGTAGGACTTTAGGTTGCTTTCTTCTCTCACTTTTCACTATTTTTCCATCTTGCTGGCCGAAGACCTGGGTAGCGCCTCAGCTACTCGGGGGAGGTTCTGGTTGAGGTGCATTCTCACTTCGCCGTCCTTCGTACCCATTCCAGAATTTATGCGACTCCGGTACGGCGAGGTTTACTGAAGGAGACATGCGCCGGCCTGTGCCTTCCGCTGCCTTCCTTTAACCAACTGGGTCGGCGGACCCTTTGGGGAATGTGTAGCGAGATAACCTTATAAACCTAACCCTAACCCTAACCCTAACCCTCTAATATCGAGAAGCGCGTGTTCAAGTTTCTGGATAGCATGGCCAAGGTGGGTCCGCACGGAGACTGTGCGGTGGTCGTGCAGCTCATCGTCGTGCCGTGCCTGG
Source organism: Syngnathus scovelli (assembly GCF_024217435.2). Classification (NCBI taxonomy): domain Eukaryota; kingdom Metazoa; phylum Chordata; class Actinopteri; order Syngnathiformes; family Syngnathidae; genus Syngnathus; species Syngnathus scovelli. The sequence goes on from NC_090850.1 coordinate 38,341, forward strand.
CCTACATGGCCTCAGAGCTCGTACCCTCGGAACAACAGTCGCTGCGCATCGGCGTATTTGTTGTGGCGTTGCTGGCCGAGGCTGCCCTTTCGAAAGTATTATAAAAGACGCAATGTTTTATCTTGTGATGTGCTCGCTGGTGTGGGCCATCGTATGTTACAACTACCGTGCCATCGCGCGCAATCTTCGCATGTGCATGACCATTGCATTTTTCATGATACCCACCAAGGCCCAAATGATGTGGCTCAACTACAACAAGCAAATGGTCGTCTACGCCCTGCACTCTGGTAACCAGATCTACGTCGACGCTGTGGGTCGTTACACCCGCTGCAAGGTGGTACTTAAGCGGGACCCCCGACCCCTGTGCATTGTGCACATTGCCACTGACAGAGACGTCACCCCCGAATATGAGCCAGTCTTTAGGTGGCAACAGGTTATGCCCCCAGGTTACCGGGTCGACTTTGTTAGTAGCACGCCGCAAACGGACAGCGGCTAATGGACTTGTTGAGCGACCTGGGCCTGTAATACTTGTTTTCATTGCGCGCTAGCTCCACCACGGGGTGACAACCACCGTTGCGCACAATATTGTATGCATACTGACTTAACAGGTTCCTGTTGCTGGGAATGTAACACACTGGGCTGCGGTCGCGCGGGTCAAACACAGGAGCGCCCTAGAGGGCGGCCAACATACCCAGAGACGGAGCAGACATTTTTTTAACAACTTTAATTCTTTAAAAACATGGATCAGATCATTGCTAGCAAACAAAAGTCTATGCTTGTTGGTGGTGTGGCCCTGGGCGTTATTGCCCTGGCTGTCGTCAGGGTGTACCGCTCGGGGGCGCCTCCCTGCGCCATGGAGCCCATGCTGTGGTTATCTCTGTCTGGCGCTTCCTTGGTGATCTTGGCCCAACTGGTTTACGGTTACTATGGGCAAAAGAAACCGGGCACAATGTAGATGCGGCTTGCTCCGGTGGGTCCTTCATCTGGCAGTACTCTCCTACTACGTGGGTCACGTAATCGCCAGTACACTCACACGTTCCTACACAACACTTTGTGAGGGGCTGTATGTCGTAGGAGCACGTACAATGCTGGGTCTTTCCTAGAAACGGCATCTGACACTGTACACAGTCTGCCATACACCACACAAGCATAGTCATGAACTGCTTCAGTAGCATACGCAGCAGGCTCTCGTGTGGACAGGACAGCGCCGCGGGCTCATCCGTCGTGACGACGGAAGTCGGGTCCTCGGTGCCGTCTATAACCAGGTGCGTACTAAAGGGACCGTAGGTACAGTTAACGTATACCTCACCAATGGGGTGGTCAATGTACACGCTGGTAGAGTGTTGATCGTCTCTCTCGTACGTGACATTGGCTGTCCCTGTTACTTTCAGCATGGCCGTGTAATCTCCAGGGCAATTAGAGCCGTCGGCCGAGCATGTGTACTTACATGTGTACTTACATGTTCCCTGGCACCCGGGCGACCTGGCCAACGACAACATCTGATTGTACGTGCACATGGTACGTCTGTGTGTGGTGATGTACATGCTGCCGTTAGTATTGCGGTGACCGCACGCCAGATAGTTGCCTTCCTTGTAAGGGCCCACACCCTCCAGGCCCTCGGACCAATGTCCATCGACTCTTACCATAGGAACCTTGGCGTGCGTGGACTCTTTACACAATATGTGGCAGTCCTCCATCGTGTGGCCACATGTTACAGACCCCACGGGCAATTGGTGCTCTGAGCCATGCATCCATTGGAAGCACATGTATCGGAAAGCGGTGCCCGCGTACCCACGCATGATAAACACATGGTCTAACAGGCAACTGGTCTGCAGTAAAACGTACTCCCTGTGATAGGTGTAGCACTCTGTGTCTTCGGGTGGTGTCTCGGTGCTGGGATCGTCATACTGGTTCAAGTTGTTCTGCAGAACGCCGTGGCTCCAGCACGTTTCCGACACGGTCTAGTTGTACGTGTAGCCCTCGCGACGTCGACATGACACATATATGGACGTGTTGCCCAACATGTACATGCCCGCGTGTACGACGTATTCCACCGGCCCTGTCTCCGCGGTTGACACCCCAGCAGCACAGGACCCATTGAGCGCCAGGCAGCAGCCCGTACCGTTGACAGCCTCAGATTCTGTGAGCTCCTTGGGTCCCGTGATGTTGTGGGTAGGCTCCAATGTGTTGGTATCGACCCACATGAGGGACAGCCCTTCCGTTGATAACCTGTAATCCATAGTACACGCCATCATCAGGGTATTATTGATCAGAGACAAGGTTACATTAGGGGTGTAGCTGTCGGTAGCCACCGCTACCGACAGCACAACAGCAAGCACTAGCGACCGCATGCTTGTTCTGTAGCTGTAGTATTGTGATGTGTTTAAATTCAAAACAACACAACCATAAAATGGGAGCGGTGCAGTCTTTTAATGGGGTTGACACCATCCTGAAGGCCGTGGCCACTGCGGCGTCCGACATAGCAAACACTAGCAACGTGTCCGTGGACGCTTCTCAGATGATCAACATTTCGCACGTTGGGGGGATGTACTCATCAAGGGCCTAACCATGCAACAGACGGTGACTGTGAATCTAAACACAGTCATGACCGCCCTAACCGACCAACAGACGCAGCAGAGGATTCTGAACGATGTGGCGCAGCAGGCGGCCGCCGTTGTCAGTGGCCTCAACTTCGGGCAGTACGCATCTGCTACCAACGCGGTTAAGCAGTTTGTAGATGTGTCGTCACGCATCCTCAACACCATGACCCAGACATGCAAGGGAGAAGTGAACAGTACACAGACCATATCTGTAAACAACGTGACTGGGAATGTGGTTATTGAAGACTCTGTGCTGAGTATTTTTGTCAATGCCCTGGTCACGTGCCTACAGGACGCCACAGCCACAAGCAGCAGTGTTCAGGACGTGGGCAACAAACTAGAGCAGCTGGCCACCGCCAAAGCCGAGGGATTCGACCTGTGGCAGCTGGCGGCCGCCTTGGCCGCCCTCCTAGTGGGTGTGCCCGTGGCCACGGGAGCCGTGCTGGGACGCTGCGGAGTGATCGGAATAGTCCTGTTGGTGGGAGGCCTGGGGCTAGTGGCCTATGCGTACAGGTTCATGTGCAGGCAGGCGAGCATAGCCGGGCCCGTGGCTTACCCTCATGCGGTAACGCCTGCTAACCTGGGCCAAGCGCAAAAGGTCACAGGTATCACCCTACCCGCCGCCGTGGCTATGCTCAACGAGGGCCAGATGGTGTACCACCAACGCTACACGGCCGACGTAAACGGTGAGCCCGTGCTCATGCCCAAGGCCGAAGCGTACATGATGCCCGCGGGCGGGCCTGCCGCTGTCAGGCCCATGATCCGTTACAAACTGAACTTGGCCACCGACGACAAGGAGGACCCTAAGGCGTCCCACACCACGAGCAGCATGAGGCCCGGTGACGCCTACCTGCACAGCACTAGCGGCACGTACTACGTGCTGGACGAGCAGGACTGGAACAGGCGGGGTAAAGTGCAGGACGTTGACCCCAACAAGCTCCGCGAGGCCACCAAGTTCGGATGGGGCCACGGTGCGGCTATGGCCGGCTACGACGTCTGGATCATGTTCTACCTTAATAGGTCCCGTCTTAACCACACTATCCGTGTCAAAGATGCAGACGGCAACTGGCAGAGTTTACCTGGCAGGCTCAACGTGGACACTGTGTACATACCCAGCAACCCCAACACTATCGTGGTCATGGGCAAGCCATGTGACGAGATGCCCACCCAAGCGACCATGGGTACGGGCGCGGCGGTGGCCGGGGTGGGACTGTTGTTTTTGCTCAGCGCCAGCTTCCAGAAAGACAAGGCAGGAAAAACGGAACCACCGTAATATAAAAATATAATGTCAGCAATCTCGGGCGCAAATGTGACCAGCGGTTTCATCGACATCGCCGCCTACGATGCCATGGAGACTCTGCTCTATGGCGGCGACAACTATTTTGCCCGGGAGACTGTGCGTTGCTCGTGGTACAGCAAACTACCTGTTACACTGTCCAAGCAAACCGGTATGGCCAACTTTGGCCAGGAGTTCAGCGTGACAGTGGCCCGCGGTGGGGACTACCTGCTCAACGTGTGGCTGCGCGTTAAGCTACCAGCCCTGACAGTTAGCAAGCAGAACAGCAGGATCCGCTGGACGGACAACCTGATGCACAACTTAGTGGAGGAGGTATCAGTCTCCTTCAATGACCTGGTTGCCCAGACACTGACCAGTGAATTTCTGGACTTTTGGAGCTCGTGCATGATGCCCAGGTCCAAGTCGTCTGGGTACCATAAGATGATTGGCATGAGGAGCGACCTGGTCGGAGGCATCCAAAATAATGCCATACTACCTGGTCATTATCTGAACCTACACATCCCTCTGTTCTTCACCAGGGACACTGGGCTTGCGCTACCAACCGTGGCACTACCCTACAACGAGGTGCGCATCCACTTCAAGCTGAGGAAGTGGGAGGACCGCCTCATCGCCCAGGATAATAACACCATGGCCATCGGGCCCGTAGTAGCCGCCGACCTGAGCAACGTCACCCCATCCCTGTCCGAAGTGTCCGTAATGGGCACCTACGCCATTCTGACTAGCGAGGAGCGTGAGAGCGTGGCCCGGTCCAGCCGCACCATGCTCATCGAGCAGTGCCAGGTGGCCCCCCGAGTGCCGGTGAACCCCCAGGACAACTCCTTGGTCCACCTGGACCTGAGATTCAGCCACCCGGTCAAGACACTTTTATCACTATAATCGCAGACAACAGGGTAGTGCTACCAGCCCTGGCCACGAACCCCTTGTCCGAGGTGTCTCTCATCTACGAGAACGCCGCCAGGCTGTACCAAATGGGAGTGGACTACTTTACCTCGGTGAACCCCTACTACTTTGCACCCAGTATGCCCGAGATCGACGGCGTCATGGTCTACTGCTACACCCTTGATATGGGCAGCGTCAATCCCATGGGCTCCACTAACTACGGACGCCTGTCCAACGTCACTCTGGCCTGTAAAGTGTCGGACAACGCCCGCACCACAGCTGTGGGTAACGGACCCAACACCTCCGGCTACAGCGTTGCACAGAAGTTTGAGCTTGTAGTTATCGCAGTCAACCACAACATTATGAAGATTGCCGATGGCGCAGCAGGCTTCCCCATCCTGTAAATGGCCACAACACCGTAGCACGTACGTAAATAGGCACGGGGTCGTGTCCACATCATGGAACGTACACACATTCCATGGTGTGGACACGGCCCCGTGCCACCGGAAGATTTGAAATGCACCGCCCGGTGCGTGTATGTGCATCCCAGTCATCGCCATGGACTGTCCTGTGTGTCTCACCACTATGACTGTTGGGTTTACAACATTTATCTGAAATCAATCTCAGAGGCGGTAGGTCTTTTTGGCTTAGCGTTTTCTTCTGCGCAGAAGGGCGCACCCCAAACACACGCAGCAAGTGTGGCTGAGAATACGCGTTCTGCTCGAATTTAGCCGTGCCTTTTATTGAGAGAGAAACAAAGGGGGAAGTGTACATGGTCGAGTAGGTTTCCAGACAGGAAGAACATTCCATAGTTATATCCCATTACCACAGAACACAGGGGGTACTCTTATGGAGTGGGCAGTATGGACGTCTCATGACCATTAGCTCAACAAAGACGTAGTCTTTAGTGCCTCTGGGAATACATTGATGTGCCGTACTCATGACCTTTGTCCGCTTCAGCCGTCCCATGACAATCTCATGATCTGCACATGTCTAGCTAACTGTGGGGCTTATTGTATAGCGCGGCTAATGACTGCCATATGCCCCCAAGTCATTTTCACGAGGCCAGATTGGTCACATACTGCGGAGAATCTTGCACACAAAAGTAGTTACATAGAATCCAATGATAAAAAGTATATTATTTCCAACAATGACCCAGCCGTATGTGCTCAACTGCGGGCATAGCGTGTGCAAAGCCTGTGTGGCCATGCTGGACGACAAATGCTGCGTGTGCCGCTGTGCCATTACCAGCAAGTCAGTCAACTACTCCTTGCGGTCTCTGCTGGAGACAGGTTCCCCCGATGTTATGTGCTCCGTGCACACCATCCCCAATTACTATGTGTGTGCCACGTGCGATGGCCTGTCCATATGCATTATGTGCACTCTCACGCACCACTGGGATCATAACGTGACTCACTAAGAAACGATTGCAAGTGCAATGGCCTGTTAAAAAGAATGTCAATTGTTATCCTAGATCTGGACCACACTCTGATAGAGAGTGTGGCCATCCCAGATCTCGGTGTCAAGAGAGTGTCCAGAGATGTTGATAATGTGCCCAGTCACGCAGCCTCGGCCGCACGTCTGGCACACGATATGAGTGGCATAAGATCCCAGGCTTTGTGGTGTGCGTTCGTCCACACACCCATACATTCATAGCATGGCTTTTTGCCAGCGGCTACCGCGTGGGTGTGTGGACCGCGGCATGTGGAGCCTACGCTCGAGACGTAGTCAAGGTGCTGGGACTCGACAGAATGCCCCTTTCCTATCTCATGTTTGACATCCACGACGAGACTGGGGGTAAGCCCCTGGTAGACCACTTTGGAGGGATGTCTCGTGTGGTCATAGTTGACGATAATGCCAATGTGAAGGAAACGCAACCTGACATGTGCGTCCACATCGCACCCTTTTACATTTCAGCCCGTAAGCAGGACACTGCGCTTTTAAAAGCTGTTACCGAGATCCAGGGCTCTGTCCAGAGTGGCCATGGTGTCATCGGGGTGGTTGTGCACCAGCTCCTCAAGATCATAGGGTGCATGCTTGCAACCCAGCTCTTCGGCGCATGCATCCAGGAGCAGAGAAAGCTGTCCTGTACACATAGACATCTTACCCATGGACAACTTGTCCTTGTCATCTGGTGCAGTCACATAACCGTAGGTATAGCCCAACAGTCTGTTAACCGTTTCTCTCAACAGATAGCAATAATAGGGATTATTGGCTGCAATCATGTAGACATATTCTTCAGTAAAGGGATTAGACGGGTTTGGCGTCAGACTCTTATAATGTAACCCCAGGCCGTCATCATATGCGTTTTTCATGCACATCAGAGCATCTGTTACATCTTTGTGGACAGTTTCACACCCGGTGATGCCAGACACTAGCACCCCATTGCAGACCACCAATATGGACAGTATTAACAACAACGGGGTCTTCATCGCTTTTAATATACTCCCGGTTAATACGCCATGAGCACCAAAGTACTACCACACCTTCATGGCTTTTGCTTTGGCGACACACCTGCGGTTGGCCAAGGTGGGATTGTGCCCACGGTAGCGTCGGATGGGCGCATCGCTATAGGTGGTGTGTACCACTTGCTGTGCATATCCGCCGAACGTGGATCAATTACCCTAGTTGTGCAACACATATTCCAGCTGGTTATTGTTGTCGGTTGTAATATTGTCACAATATTCATTGGTTATTGTATTGACTCAGTGTGTACTAGTATATATATATTTCACTCCTGTATGGCGTCTATTTGGCATAATGTAGGCACTGATAATAATGACACACACAACATCCTTTTTATTTAGAGGTACATTGTTTTCCACAGTCGACACATTCAGAACACTATCCAGAGTGTCATCGGGGTGGCTGTGGAATACCGATGTGTAGCTGAAAGGAATACTGGCGGTTTGTCTTGGCCAATGGGTGGCAACAATCATGTACGCAGTGTCATCCTTACCGGACGTACACTATTACACGCAGAGTTGTCACAACGGCCAGAAGGTCCACGACATGTGCTTGCACAGAGCATGGCATGCTGCGTCCTGCTTCTGCTTCTTGGACAGCGTCTTGGCCGGCACAAACGTGTGGCTGTTGTACTCGTGGCCGTTGTGCCGCAACAGCTGGAAAAATACATATGTGGCACCGGCCTGGGAGCATAGCTGCCATACGTCCGCGCGGCACGAGAGCTCAGCGGCCAGGCTGCCGATGTCCGCCTGCACGCCCTCGACCACGGACTGGGGCAGCGTCTCTGAGCGACCCGTCAACATCCGGTAGATAACCGCGGCGCAGTTGTAATACTTGACGTGATTCTGCATCTTGAGGACGGACAGTACCTGCTGTAACGTAACTGCATCATGCGCTATGCGGTATCGTTCGAGGTGGCCCTTTATGCCCGATAACACTGTGTTGGGGATGTGCACCGGGAACCTGCTGTCACCTATGCCCTGATACAGGTACACATAGCTGTGCAGCTGATCCACAAACCGGACTATGCGTCTTGCATCACCCGGTTGCTTTTGCTGCAGCTGCGGCTGAACATCCTGCCTACTGTACCACACCTCGTCATTAAAGAGAGCCACACGGAATTCCTCTTCATATGTCCATTTATTAGTTTCATAAACACAATGTACAATGCTTTTATACTTTTCGAGATGAGTAGTGTGCCCAGCGGTCGTGAACTCAATTATCACAGCGGCTGTCTCTAGGATAAACATGTACACCTGGGCGTCAGATACACGTTTGAGTTTTGATATGACGTAATTGTGACATGACAACAGCGAGGGACGCATTTTTTCTAATCCCACTGCGTTAGGGTCGGGGCCCGGTAGTCAGCCAGAAAGTCTGCCTCGTTGAGCGCGTGCTGCGCAGGGGTAAACAGGTCACTCAGGTTCACGCTGAGGTCAACAGACACCGCCTGGGCGGTGTCGCCATTTTCATAACAGTCCAGGGAGGCCATTCGCGGCTAGAAGATGCGCTCCTCCAGGTCGCGTTCCAACATGTCCATAACGGCACTGAACTCTGGGCAGGCACGCATCCTGATGTTACGGCGGGGGTTGAGGCGCACGTACGCCTGAAACTGCTCCGTGGTCCGCACAGTGCCCGTCTCAGTATCCATATAATCCAGCATGGTCTCCAACGTAAAGAAGTAACTGTCGTACACTTTGAGATCCAACGGCCGCTGGAACACGCGGCCGTTGGAGTCCAGTTTGAGAAACAACTCGTTAAAGTCTCTGATGGTGAACCGGCGCAAGTAATCCTTGACCGAGACACCCGCTGGCACATCATAGCCCAGCGCCGTTAGCAGGGCATGAGCCGTGTGTGCCTTTTGCCCGTCGGCCAGCCACTCGGTGTGGACACCGTAGTCCCGTTCAGTCCAGTTAAAGAAGTCCGCAACGGTGACGTCGATGTCCGGCTCCCGCAGGGGCGACAGCAAGGGCGGTAGCGGCGTCAGATCGTCGATCGATGGCGAGTGGGCGACGTCTATGAGCCCGTCGATCGGCAGCGAGTAGTTGGGAGAATGGCCCGGGGTCATGGGCACCGTGGATATAGGAGGGGACATTGGCACAGGGGATAATGGCGAGGACTCGAGAGACATTGGTCTGGGAGAGCCGCGTGGCGTCAGGGGTGGGGGCACGGGGGATGCGGGCACACAGTCCTGATTTTGCCCCACACTGCCAGTAGCGCTCGCCAGTCTGCACCACAACGCTTATCGTAAGTGTACAGCACGTCGTTTATGTATTTCTTGTAGTGTTCGACATGCATGATGCAGGGCACCTGCACACCGTTCTGCGTGTATGGGGCGTAGTACCTATCAGAGAGCTTGAGCTTGGGTGTCACGCTTCTGTAATAGTCCAGCTGCTCGTGCTCATGGGCTCGTACACAGACAGGAGCTGTTCCTCTTGAGTCGTGGGGGGCCTGATCACATCGTGGACTGCGTCCAAGGCGTACTGCTTAACACAGGCACACACGGGCACATAGGGTGTGTATGTCTTCTGAATGTTATCCTCGTTAACACACTGCAGGGGCATATCCTCGATGCTGGTGTAAGCGATGACATTGTCAAAGCCGCCCGGCAAGATGTCCACTGGTAGATTCAGCGGTCTCACCAGGGCCCCGTACAACGGGCGCGCTGTCGTATTCTCGGGCTGCGGGTGGATCTCCTGGCCCAGCTCTGGGTACGGGATGGCGCAACTCACTACCGTGTTGTAAGGTCCCACTACGGGTGTGTTGTCACGTAGTGTAGAAAAGATGGGAGATGTGTTGATCATGGGCTGGGGCACTGGTCGTTCCCAAGGGGGAGTCGCGCAGTGTTCGTTGAAGCTATCGATGTTGCACCGGCTCCGCTGCTCGTCGCAAGAGTCGTATAGGGCGCGCCGCTCGGCGCTCTTTTGCTCGTACAGCACATCACGGGCAATCTCCTGGAGGGGCCGGGATCCACCATCATAGTTGTAGACGAGCGGCAGCTTGTAAACACGCGCCCGCATCTTAATGGTCACGGGGCTCTCGGAGGACATCAACCGTTCTATCTCATCCATGCTGGGCCAAAGCCACGCATCACCCAGGTGTTTAACGTACAAGTCTTTGAGCTTGTCGGCAGAACGATACTCCATGTTACAGTCCCGCAAGGAAATATGTGCGGCTGCGCGCATTCTCTTCAGGTCCTCCAGAGTCTCGGTGCCGTACAGGGGTTCCTCAAATGACCTCTGTGAGACGCGTAGCTCCTCGGCTACCTGTTCGAGCAGCTCGTCACGCAGTTGTGCGACGCTATGGTGCTGCCCCGTCCTGGGATCATTGACCGGCACACCGCCTTCCAAACAACGGTTCAGCAACTCGCACTCCGACATGATGGTGACCATATCGGTCCACTCCCGGAGGCTGCGTAGAGGAACAGGCGTGTGCGTGGGTTCGAACCGCACACGCTTCGCCAGAGGTGAAGCTTCGTTATCAAGGGGTCGCTTGGTAGACACCGGACTAGTAACGATGGAACATGACGGACCGGTGCCTATGGAGTAGGGACTGCTAGACGGGCTGTTATCGTAGTCCACCAATGGCCTAACGGGCCTCGTTGGACTTTCAGTCAGGGGCCGCTGCACCGGAGAGCCCGCAACGGGGCTGTTAGACCGGGGCCGTGTACTGTAGCTGTAGTCTGCCAGCGGACTGTCAGATGTCATCTGAGTCTCGGTCAGGGGCCTCGTCGGGCTTTGCCTGGCTCGCACCAGAGGGCTGTCTGGGCCGTCGGGTATCATCAGAGTCCTGGTCGGGGATCTTGACGGGCTTTGCCTGGCTCGCACCATAGGACCGTCTGGGCTGACGGGCGTCATTGGACCTTCGGTCAGTGGCCGTCGCACCGGGGAGCTGTCGTCCGTGTTGGGGCTTGCCATTAGAGGGCTGTCTTCATCCAGTGGCCCTCTCGAGCTGCCGTCCATGCTGGGGCTCGCCACCGGAGGGCTGTCGTCATTTAGTGGTCTTCTCGGACTTTCACACAGGGGCTGTTGCACCGGGGCGCTGTTGTCCGTGTTGGATCGTATTTGGATCTCCATCTCAGCGCTCTCCTCAATCGCCAAGAGACTTTCCTCCAAGGGCCGCTGAGGCGACGGGCTACGCTGTGTGGGACTATGTACAGCCCTCACCAACAGCTGACACAATCTGTTCTTGTTACGCTTCATGCCCGTGGTAGGCGACATGGGGGATATTTCCAATTCATCACACTTGTTGCGAATGTCCTCTATGGGGATCTTCATGCACTTTGTAACAGTTTCGGGTACCGTGATGGTGGGAGAACTGCCCGTTAGCTTCTTGCACAGCTCTGCGTGGGTGTACGGGCGCCCGGTATCTTCATTTCTCACATCGATGTTACGTTCTTTGCACATGGCGACCACTTGTCTCATAGACACTCACGCATACTTGGAATACTTTGGACGCTGCTGCCGCTGCTGCTGCTGCTGCTGCTGCTGCTGCTGCTGCTGCTGCTGCTGCTGCTGCTGCTGCTGCTGCTGCTGCTGCTGCTGCTGCTGCTGCTGCTGCTGCTGCTGCTGCTGCTGGCCACCGCGGGCCGATGCGAGGCTGATGTAACGGTACTGGTCTGCGGTGAGCCCGACCCAACCGGTTTGACACCGGACTGTACAAATGCACAATCACACTGATGAACAACCAGACGTACTCAGCCCAGCTGGCTATCCGTATCATAGACAGGGACATTAAGTACATGCTCACTAACGAGTAACGTCTATGTGCACCTCAACAGTACCCAGCTTGTACGTTGCCACGAACTTGATTAGGTCACCTACGTACATTTGCACACCCTCTTTGCTGTCTGCAAATGCTGCCATCTTGGCCAATTTTAGGATGCGGTCGGAGGATACCTCAGCGTGGTACTCGGGGCGCTTGTCCGTGGCCGTACCAAAGCGGTACGTCTTTGTCTTGAAGCCCTCAATACACATGGACATGCTAACCTGCTTCTCCAGCACAGCGTCAATAGTCATAGTGCCCGGCTTGAAACCCCGGCACATGGCGGAAAAGTCGGCAGTGGGTAGAATGAAGCAGCCGTGGTACCGAACGTCACGAGGGCGCTCAAACTCCGGGGCATACGTCTCCACGGCCGTGATAAAGGTGACACTGCTACCACCCTGCGCGCCCACCTGCACCTCAAATTGCATGGGCTCCGCTCCATGAAGCTTGAAACAAACGCGTGAACCCTTACGCACTGTCTTAAAGTCACGTGCTGTGTGCTGCCCCAGGCCCACGTAGAGCGCGTCAGTGGGCGCGTCGTACTTGTATGTATCGAAGCCCTCGGCGTGTAGATTGGCCGAGATGTCAAAGTCAAAGTCAGCTTTATTGTCAATTTCTCCACATGCCAAAGACACACAAAGAAACCGAAATTTCGTTCCCCCCTATCCCACGGTGACAAGACATGGCTCACAACAGACAAACAAGTAAACAAGTATAACAAAAGTGTGCTGAATAAATAATGAATAAATAACACAACAATAAATAAATAAATAAGAGGAGCAGAAAAAAAGGAGCAAGTGCGCGTACAGCAGACATTCCCGAAAATAGCGCAACAGTGCCGCACGCTACGCAGAAGGGGGTAGCTAGTGGGGGGGGAGTGGACTTCAGCGGGCAAGTGCTGTTCTGGGCGTCGAAGCGAGCAAAGAAGCGGTTCAGATCGTTCAGCAGACGGACGTCGCCCTCACAGCTCCTCGGCGCGGGCTTGTAGTCCGTGATGGTCTGAATGCCCCGCCAAAGGCTACGTGTGTCCTTGCTGTCCTTGAAGTGGGTGGAGAACTTGCACGAGAACGCCTTCTTCGCTTCTTTGATGCCTCGGGACAGGTCGGCCCTCGCTGTCCTCAAGCCAGCCTCATCCCCCGCTCTGAAAGCCTTGTCCCTGGCCCTCAACAGTCTGAGGACAGCCCCCGTCAGCCACGGCTTCCAGTTCGCGCGAGTGACGACGGATTTCGAGCAAGTCACATCATCGATGCACTTCGTGATGTAAGAGGTAACAGAGTCAGTATACTCCTCTATGTCCGTCCAATCGTTGTAGGTGGCTGCCTGCTTAAACAAGTCCCAGTCAGTGGTGTCGAAGCAGTCACGAAGTGCATCGGAGGCACCCTCTGGCCACACTCGAACCTGCCTCCGAATCGGCCTGGATGCCTTTACATTGAACATTGAAACTATAACACGAGTTTGAAAGCTATATTATGTGGTGACATCCACAGCATTATAGTTCAATTTTTTACCGCTAGAGGGCAGACTATGTACAGTGAGCATGGCTCCCTGTGAACTCAAAGCAGCAGGCTTGACTTGTAAAAGAACCCAACACAACACTTCCATGAAGTGTTTTTAAACTTTTCAAGGCATTTATTTTGATTCAGCAAAATGCAGGTCGCAACGGCAAATTCGTGCTACCGCATAAAAAGCTGTCAATAACTTTTCATGATAGCCATGTTTCCAGACAACACCAAAAGTCTTGGAAGAAAGCCTGTTTCGGCCCTGGTTGTAAAAAAAACAAAAAAAACAAAAGGGAAGGGAGACCGTCCGGGAATACCAGGTGCTGAAAGCCTTTTTTTTTTTCTTTCCCACGTCAATTGTGAAAGGAAACTTTTACCACAGCCATCAAGTCCCGCCGCTGCTTGGCATGGTTTCAGGGGCGATTGTGTCTATAAAATGAAAAATTCTGAGCGGTCTCACGGCTTACGGCCATACTACCCTGAGAGCGCCCGATCTCGTCCGATCTCGGAGGCTAAGCAGGGTCGGGCCTGGTTAGTATTTGGATGGGAGACCGCCTGGGAATACCAGTTACCGTAAGCTTTTTTTTTTTTTTTTTTTCTTATGTGCACTTCAATCGTTTAAGCCAAGAACTTTTTACAGCACCCATCACGAATGGCATTCGGAAACTGCAAGCCTGGTTTGAACTCCGACACTGAAACTACAACACGAGTTTAAAACCTACATTGTGTGGCGACAGCCATAGCATTGCGGTTCACGTTTTTACCGCTAGAGGACAGACTATGTACAGTGAATAAAGAGCATGGCTCCCTGTGAACTCAAAGCAGCAGTCTTTACTTGTAAAAGAACCCAGCACAACACATTGCGCTTCCATGTAGTGTTTTTACCTTTTTCATGACATTTATTTTGATACAGCCAAATGCAGGTTTTGTGCACTTCACTTTTCCGTTGGGCATTCGCGTAGAACCCTATTCCAGTTACGGCCAGATTCTTTTAGACTAGTGGTCCCCAAACTTTCTTGCGCCACGGACCGGCTACGCGTCAGAAATATTTTTGCGGACCTGCCTTTATATATATAAATAAACAATAAATCTATATAAATAAATACTACATTTATAATAAATATATATAAATAGGATTAAATAAAATGATACGACTGGCATAAAAACAAATATAAACCACATAAAAATAAAAGTCACCATTACGTTGAATTATTGGGAGCACCGAGCTTGTTTCTCAGAAACGAGCCGGTCCCATCCAGGCGTAATCGGAGACAATGAAACCCGAAGTGGTTAAGGTTTGTCTTTTAATGCAGGATGCTTGGTCTCCATGTGCCGAAGCAGTTTTGAAGGCTTCATTGGCTTGCTCGCTAGTTTCAGGGGCGATTGTGTCTATAAAATGCAAAATGTTGGGTCACCTCACGGCTTACGGCCATACTACCCTGAGAACGCCTGATCTCGTCTGATCTCGGAAGCTAAGCAGGGTCGGGCCTGGTTAGTACTTGGATGGGAGACTGCCTGATAATACCAGGTGCTGTAAGCTTTTTCTTTTTCTTATGTGCACTTCAAGCTCTTTTTTTTTTTTTTTTTTTCTTATGTGCACTTCAATCGTTTAAGCCAAGAACTTTTTACAGCACCCATCACGAATGGCATTCGGAAACTGCAAGCCTAGTTTGAACTCCGACACTGAAACTACAACACGGATGTGCCGGGCGGGTGCGCGAGCTCGCCGGCCGCTGGAAGTCGAATGAGGCGCCGCGACCACCTCCGCGGTGCTTATAAACAGCCGATCCGCTCGGCGGGGGCTATTTTCGGCCACTTGGCTCGTGCGCACGGCCTCCCGGATGTGCCGGGCGGGTGCGCGAGCTCGCCGGCCGCTGGAAGTCGAATGAGGCGCCGCGACCACCTCCGCGGTGCTTATAAACAGCCGATCCGCTCGGCGGGGGCTATTTTCGGCCACTTGGCTCGTGTGCACGGCCTCCCGGATGTGCCGGGCGGGTGCGCGAGCTCGCCGGCCGCTGGAAGTCGAATGAGGCGCCGCGACCACCTCCGCGGTGCTTATAAACAGCCGATCCGCTCGGCGGGGGCTATTTTCGGCCACTTGGCTCTTGCACACGGCCTGCCGGATGTGCCGGGCGGGTGCGCGATCTCGCCGGCCCCTGGAAGTCGAATGAGGCGCCGCGACCACCTCCGCGGTGCTTATAAACAGCCGATCCGCTCGGCGGGGGCCATTTTCGGCCACTTGGCTCGTGCGCACGGCCTCCCGGATGTGCCTGGCGGGTGTGCGAGCTCGCCGGCCGCTGGAAGTCGAATGAGGCGCCGCGACCACCTCCGCGGTGCTTATAAACAGCCGATCCGCTCGGCGGGGGCTATTTTCGGCCACTTGGCTCGTGCGCACGGCCTCCCGGATGTGCCGGGCGGGTGCGCGAGCTCGCCGGCCGCTGGAGGTCCAATGAGGCGCCGCGATCTCCTCCGCGGTGCTTATAAAGTGCCGATCCGCTCGGCTTGGAGCTATTTCCGGCCTCCCGTTGGTGCCGGGCGGCGTGCGCGAGCTCGCCGGCCGCGATCTCCTCCGCGGTGCTTATAAACAGCCGCATGCGCACGGCCTCCCGGAATTTGAACACATTTCGTCAATAAATTTCGCATATTGAATTTTGAAGTTTAATATAATGCAACAATTGAGCTCGACTTATACAAAGGATATATCATAAAATCGTAAATTTCCGTTGAATTTTGGGGGGTCGACTTATACACCGAGTCGACCTGTACACCGGCAAATACGGTAAATACGATTAAATAAAATGATACGACTGGCATAAAAACAAATATAAACCACATAAAAATAAAAGTCACCATTACGTTGAATTATTAGGAGCACCGAGCTTGTTTCTCAGAAACGAGCCGGTCCCATCCAGGCGTTATCGGAGACAATGAAACCCGAAGTGGTTAAGGTTTGTCTTTTAATGCAGGATGCTTGGTCTCCATGTGCCGAAGCAGTTTTGAAGGCTTCATTGGCTCGCTCGCTAGTTTCAGGGGCGATTGTGTCTATAAAATGCAAAATGTTGGGTCACCTCACGGCTTACGGCCATACTACACTGAGAACGCCCGATCTCGTCCGATCTCAGAAGCTAAGCAGGGTCGGGCCTGGTTAGTACTTG